>NW_020954588.1:47629486-47650529 GCF_900497805.2 Vombatus ursinus
GCACTAGCCAGTGGGCAAATGGAGAAAGAACTCGTTAAGGAGATGGTGCTGGAGGTGAATTTTGAATTAAGTTGAGATTCTACAAAGTGGAAGGAAGAAAGGAAAGAGGCATGTGGAGCAGCTTACATAAAGGCTCAAAGACAAGAGATAAGGTTAGCGCCTAGAACAGAAAGAGATCAGTGTGCCCCACCTCTCTCGTGCCCACCTTTGCACTGAAATCACCAAATGTCAACAGGTATTTTAGCTTAATTCAGAGGATTAAGTTCATCATGGAATGTATTTATTAATTTGCAATTAATTTATTATATTATGTTATATTTTAATATCATGAACATGTTGCATTAATTATTAATTTATGATGATTATAATAATTTTATTAATTATTTGTTAATTCATTAAGTTCCTTGTGGAATGTATTTACTTATCCTCTGAATCTTATAGTAGCTGAGTTTTTTTGTATCATGGTTCTTCTGGTTATTAATCCCAAATGCTCTGAGCCACAGTGATCAAATGTTTCCTAAAAGATGTTTCCCATTTTCTTTGGCTCACAATAAAACCAGCTCCCCTCACAGCTGACCACTGGGATACCATCTTTTCATCTAGCTTCAACTTTTAATCAGCTTTTCTGGATTCATTCAGGTGAGAATTTCAATACAGATGTAGCTCAATTCCACATCAATTAATTGGTTATTAGACAAAGATAACACATGTAGATGGCCGTAATTTAAATTAATGGTTATTGTTTCTAAAAATGGTGTGATTCTAAGTACCTTCTCCTAATCTTCTTTTTCTGCTATTACTATTACCACATATCTCTTCTCTCTTTTGTCAAGGCTAAACTCTTTGAAAAGACCATCTCCAATCGGTGCCTCAATGGTGTCTCCTCTTGCTCTCTTCTTGACTCCACAGTCTGGCTTCCAGCCTCATCATCCAAAGAAGCTGCCCCCCGTAAAGTTACCAATGGCCCCTTAATTGCTAAATCAAACGACCTTTTCTCAATCCTCATCCTTCTGATCTGAAGCCTTTGACGTTGTTTGTCACTGTCTTCTCATTGACGGTCTTTTCACTCCAGGTTTCATGGCACATGAACTCTCCTGCTTCTCCTCCTATGTTCCTGACCGCTCCTTCTTATTCATTCTCAATGGATCTCCTTCCTGATCATGCCCTATAATCTTGCGTAAATCACAAGACTCTGGCTTCTCTTCTCCCTCTATACACTTCATTCATCAGCTCCCATGGATTCAATTCTCATATCTATGCTGATGAGTCTCATATCTGCTCATCCAGCCCTAACCTCTATCCTAACTTCTAGACATATCCCCACCTATCTATTTGGACATTTCCAACCGAATATCCTGTAGACATCTTAAACTCAACATGTCCAAAACTGAATTCATTATCTTTTCCTCCATATCCTCCTCTCTTCCTTATTTCCCTTTTCCTATCAAGGGCATAACTATCCTGCCATGCACCCATAATGAATCATTTTCTACTCCACACACGCACTCTCTCTCTCACCGTCCTCCCCCCATATCTAATCTCTTACCAAGCCTTGTTGCTTTTCCTTCATATCTCTCATATATGCCCCCTTCTGTCCTCTGATACTGCCACCACCATTGTATTATTGGACTATTGTAATACTCTGCTGGGGGGTATCCCTGTCTCAAGTCTCTCCCCACTGCAGTTCATTCTTTGCTCAACTATCAAACTGATCTTCCTAAAATTCAGGTCTGACCATTACAACCCTCCCCATTCAGTAAAACTCCAATAGTTCTTTATTACCCATTGCTCCCTCCTCCTCCTCGCCCGAGGTCCTTCACTTGATCGACTAAGTTGTCTGTCCAGATTTGGCGCCCTCTCAGTGTGCCCAGAAAATCCTTTCAGACAGTAAGGGGAAGAAGAGTTCCTGATCTGCACTGAAAGAAGGAATTTCTTCACTAGGAACTCCAGTGCATACTAGTGAGATCAGAGGTACACACACACACACACACACACACACACACACACACACACACACACACACGGAATTGGAATAATACAGGATGCACACCAACCTTGGTTTTGTTTCTTTGTTTGAAAACCAAAACACAAGAAAATAACTTCTTCATAGAAAACAAATAGCAAGCTATTGTTTCTTTGGAAGATGGTGGCACATGGAGGTCTCCTGAGGATTTTCCCGGGGAGAGGAATGGTACACACAACTTAAAAGCATCCAGAACTTAGGAGGTTCATTCCTCCCTTCTAAAGAGTCTCCCAACAATCCACAAATTCAAAGCGTGTTCCCTTTCAAGCTCATATGGAATCATTTACAGTAACTTTTGCAGTGGTCTGCAAGTGCACCAGACAGCGTTTCGAATGAGCTCAAGCCGCTGAGGGGGAAATGTTTGTCGATTCCGTCTCCCAAGAAAAGCACAAATGTAAACGATGGGCAGACCACCCGATCTGCCCCGTTTGCGAGCAGAAGCCTCATGGAAAGAGAAGACATTGTCTCGCTTTAAAAGATGATGTAAATCCTAGAAACCTAATCGGGAGTATTTATGTAGCATTTTAAGATTCATGAAATGTATTGTAAATTTGATCTTATTTGGTCCTCCCAACAACTCTGTGAAGTAGCTACTAATGTCGTCCTCATTTTACAGATGAGGAAACTGAGGCTGAGACTTGCCCCAGTTCACGTAGCTAATAAGTGTGTGAGGTAGGATTGAACTCAGGTCTTTCTCATTCCAGGTCTGAGAGTCTATCTACTACCCCACCTAGCTTTTATCCAATCATTATCTAATAGAGAATTTTAATGAGGAAGATCTTTTTTTTTTAATTTGGATGATCGTGTGTCAAGCAATCTCAAAGAACAGCATCCATTTATATCCTCCTCCCTTTTTCTCTGAATCACTGGCTCTTCCCCCCAAAAGGTATTAAATCTATTCATAGGATCATGAGTCACTCTGGCCAAAGAATCCGCCAGTAGTCAGCCCACTTCCCAAAGATGGGCAGGCATGGATGGAACCCACACTGATGGAGGGAAGAGCAATCAGTATGATCACACTGAATTTGAATATCTAAGAAACTAATAGAATTACTTTTCCTAATGCTAGTCTCCAATTCCAACCATACTTATTCATTGAAAAAAAAAGATGAATTCTTATCAATGTCAAAGAATGGAAATTCTTCCTTTTATTTTTTTTTCTTGTATTTTTCCCCTTGGTTAATGATTGGATTAACTCTTGCCCAGTCCCAGGTTATTTTGCTGGAAGGACCCTTGGATATCATCCACATGCCCCTCATCACAAAGATAGGGAAACTGAGGCCCAGGAAATGTCCCATAGCTAGTAAGCAGTTAGGGTCACAGTTTGAACCCAGTCCTCGGCCTTCAGAGCTGGGACTTTTTCTACTCTGCCATGATGTCTGCCAATCATCTCGTCTAAGCCTCTTATTTCCCAGAGATGGAAGGAAAAGTCTGGTGCAGAGGGAATGAATGAATGAGATAGAAAAGCACTTAGTAAGTGATATTTGCCCAGCACTGTGCTAGGTACTGGGCATCTAAATAGAAAACATAAGGTAGTCCTGGTTTTAGACTTGTGAGAGATAACACCTAAAAAAAGATCAGCTACGGGGAGGATTAAAAGGCCCAGTGGTCCTGAAGTTACATCATTAGGTCACATGGCGGTGCTGGAAATTTCAGAGCATGAAGGCAGAATAGATGAGGCCTGGAAGATTTTAGGAGGCAGTAGATAATGACTGGACTTGAATCAGAGGGTCTGGGTGCAAATGTAGACACTGTCACTGTGTGACCTTGAGTAAGTCACTAGAACTGTCGAGACCTCAGTTTCCTCATCAGTAAAAATGATAGGGTTGGCTTAGTGGGATTCTGAGGTCCTTCTAGGCCTGCCTCTGCGATGCCATGATCCTACAAACCCAGAGCAATAAACTAAAATTCCCAAGATCACATATGTAAGGAGCTAAGCCAGGATTTGAACCCAGGTAATCCAAATCCAATGCTCTTTCCTCCATGCCATGCTTTCTGGGGAGAAAACAGCTCACTTGTGGCCTCAGCAGAAAATCAGTAACAGGGCACTGTAGTATGTGTTTGTTTTCATTCAATTCAATAAACTCTTAGTGCCAAATCAATAGCTCAATAATGGAGAAAATCCATCTGTGGCCCTGTAGAAGGCAGACTCTTCTCCTGGGTTTATCTCATTTGAATCCATCCTGGAGCTGTCATCCACAGCTTCCCTGGCCCCCGGGGGGGCCTTACAAAGGCTCAGAGAGAGAATGCCCAAACCTCAGCCAGAGCAGTTTGGCCAGAAGAGCATAGACAGAGAGGGTTTGCCGGGTGACATCGGTGACTCTCTACAAAGACAACAAAAATAATGACAACAATGATAATAATAACGGTTAACATTTATGTAGCATTTACTATGTGCTGGGCACTATGCTAAGTGCTTTGCGATTATTATCCCCAGGAGGTAGGTGCTATGATTATCCCCATTTTACAGATAAGGAAACTGATGCCCCCCCAAAAAAAGAAGTTAAATGACTTACCCAGGATCACACAACTAACAAGTATTTGGGACTACATTTGTATTAAGTCCTCCTGACTCCAGGCCTGAGGCTCTATCAGTGCACCACCAGCTGCCTCATAACATCTGTACAACAATGTTGGTGCAAGTGGTAGCAAGATGGCGCTTATCTAAGCCTGGGTCCTCTGCCCTGGCTTGTTCAAAACTCAACAAGGCAAAATAGGGCTTGGAAACTGAGTGCTATAATGGGTAAAGCATCAGATCTGGAGTCAAGCAACCCAGGTTAAATCGTCATTTTTGCCATTTGCAACCTTTGTAACCTGGGATAAGTCACCCAGCATCTTTATGCCTCAGTTTCCTTATTTGAATAATAAGAGTGATGGATTTAATTATGTTTAAGGTCCTTCTACATCTAGATTTGTGACTTATGTCTATTTAAGATTCTCTTTTTTAGATCCTTACTGTGTGGATTGTAAGCCCTGGGACCCTGCTTCAAATGTGGGCCCTAGAAAGCCATCCCAGGTTTGAGGCTATCCATCAGTCAGCAGCCACTCTAAATCACAGCTCATTATCCCCGACTGATGTGTTAACTTTGAAAAAGCCAACCAGAGGACACAATTCAAAGTAAAAGACATTTAGTCAAATAGCATACTCAGTAAAGCAAAAAGCAAAGTTTTGCAAGGAGGACTATGATTGCTGTCTTGAGTATCAGAGGTTTTACAAATATCCTCATTTTTTCCTCTTTCCTAACACTTTTAACCATTGACTGAAGTCATATTTCATTACTTTTTGTTTTTTTGGAATTCAAAGCATTCAAACAAGTATAGTTGATAATGTGATTCAAAAATACACAAAAATTCCTTGTGTTTCCTGCAAACCTAGCCATGACTTTGGATTGTTAAGGAAAGAACTCTGGCTCTGTTAAATCAGAATCTTTGGTGAATGTTTAAAAAAAAACAAACAGGAATGTGACAGTATCACCTAGTATGTATACTATAAATCAAAAGACAAAGATAGCAGGGGTACTAAGGTCTGTCAGACACTCTAGCTTAGCCAGGATGGGAACTGGCTGATGAGTATCTTTGTCAATCAATGAGCCTTGACCATAAGGGGGTGAGATAAAAATCCATCCGGGCCCAATCGAAGTCACAAGAACCTTCTGATAGGAACAATCTTGTGAACATTTCTGATGCGGAAGAGTAAGTCTTCAGGCAAAGAATGGATCAACCTCAAACTTAAGAGGAGCAAATGAGAAAATCAATAATTTATTTAGTATTTTATATTGATTCCATTCTATAATAGATACTAGTCTGTAGCTACCTGAGCCACGTTTCTTTGTCTCTGCCTTGAATTCAGAAGTTCATGAGTCCAGAAGTGTGGCTTTCCTCTCTGGGTTAATTTCCCCTATAAATCACTTTAATTGAAAGAAAACTGTTATATCTGTACCACTAAATGCCCTTGTATAATTAGAATAAATCTTCTATCTGGAAGGGTCCGGGTGGATGCCAGGGAGTCTGATCTGTTATCTCTGCAGCACTGGCTGTCCTTCGAGAAAGTCTGTTCGGGTAATTGCTGTGACTCTACGTTGTCATGCAGGTGGACACCACTGATGAGCTCCCCCAGCAACAAGATGGAAGGAGGGGTTGTTGCTAGCCCTGCATTCCTGATTTCCATCCAATCCTATTTTTTTCCATCCACTATGACACTTTAGACTTTGTAATCAACCGTACTGTTTTCCATCTGTCATGTATCCTGTTCTTTCATTTTCTTGTACTTTCCAAAACCATGTGAAGGCTAGTAAGCCTAACACTTTTTTTAGCATCCCGAATAGCTGAGAAGCCTTATTAATAAATAAGGTAATTGGCAGCTTTACCAAGAAATTGATTGTTCTAGGAATTTTGTGCCTCAATCTACCTTATTTTTTTTTTACTTTGCAAGGCAATTGGGGTTAAGTGACTTGCCCAGAGCCCACACAGCTAGTAAGTGTCATGTGTCTAAGGCCTGATTTTAACTCAGGTCCTCCTGAATCCAGGGCCAGTGGTCTATCCACTGTACCTCCTAGCTGCCCCAATCTACCTTGTTTTCAATAGTGACAATTATAACTAATGGACCAGAAAGTGTAGGAATAATTCTGAAGGATTTCTCTTCTGAAGCATCTGTACAAACAAGCTAGATCCAGGATAAATAGAAAATAATTAACAGAGAGAAGGTACTAGAATTAAGAGAGATTGAGAATGTCTCTTCACAGAGGATGATTACTCGGAATGTGAAGAAAGCCAAGGAAGGGAGCTCACTAAAATGAGGATGGAGAACATGACAGGCTTGGGGACAGTCAAAGAAAATCCCCCATACTGAGAGAGTGCTTTCTTTGTAGAATAGCCAGGAGGCCAGTGACCCTGGACTGAAGAGTCTGTGTCAAGGAGTAACATGTAAGAAAACTGGAAAGGTGAGGGGGAACTAGGCTATAAAAGGCTCTGAAGGACAAACAGAGCATTTTGTATTTGATCTGGGAGCCAATAGGGATCCACTAGAGTTGATTGTGTGTCAGGGTGATGTAACTGCACCTCCATTTTAGGAAAATCACCTTAGTGGCTGAATAAAGACTGGACTGAAGTAGGGGGAGGCTTGAGGCAGGCAAACCCACCAGCCACTCCTGCAATGGTTCAGGTATTAAGCGATGAGGGCTCACACCAGGGTCGGGGCAGTGTCACAGCAGAGAAGAAGGCATAGATGAGAGACGTTGTTGGGAAGGTGAAATCAATGGACTTTGACAACAGCTTGGGTATGGATGCGAGCTGGTGAGACAGAGTGAAGAACCCAGCATGACTCCTGGGTTCCGAGTCTGGGGCCCAGGGAGGATGGTGCTGCTCTCTACGATAATAGGGAAGGCAAGAAGGGGGAGGGGTTATGGGGAAAGACAGTGAATTCTGTTTTGGACTTGTTGAGTTGGAGATGTCTATGGAGCATCCAGTTTGAGATATCCGAACCCCAAATGGGTTCACCAAGAGTGGGACACAGCTGAAGGACTGAACAACAACAAACTTAGTTGTGTATAGGTTGTTCCTCCTTGTAGAATGTAAACTCCTCGAGGGCAAGGACTATTTCCTCCCTGTCTTTGCATCCCTAGCGCCTCACACAATGCCTGGCACATAGTAGGCACTGTATGAATACTCATTCCCTCCCTCCCCTACAGTGCCTGGCACATAGTAAGCACTGTGTAAATACTTATTCCTTCCCTCCCCCACAGTGACTGGCACTAATAGGTGCCACATAAATGCTTGATGATTGATTTTTTTTTATTGAATCTGGTCAGCATTGTGTACAAATCAATGTAAGCGGCACGCACTTTTCCCCTTAGATAGTACTTTCTTTTGTTTAGCCCAAGACCCTGGTTACTGACCTCAAAAGGTTGGTGTCTGGAAACCCCTTTGTCACTCATGAAATGCTACTTAGGGGGCAGCTAGGTGGCGAAGTGGATAGATCACTGGCTCTGGATTCAGGAGGACTTGAGTTCAAATCCAGCCTCAGACACATCACACTTACTAGCTGTGTGACCCTGGGCGAGTCACTTAATCCCATTGCCTAGCCAAAAAAATAAATAAAATTTTAAAAAAAAGGAAATGTTATTTAGAGACGAATGATTGTTCCCATCATCCTTATCATTAATGTTTTTATCTTTATGTTGACTGGTTCACATCACTTGGGTACCCTGTGTTAGAAACTGAGAGAATTAAGACCGGCACCTTAAGAAACAGCAGGTACAAGTGAAAACCTCAATTCCAGATCCGAGGAGATATTTTTCTTTTCTTAGTCAAGAAAATGGCTACAGAAATACTGTTACTTATTCAAAAGAAGCCTCCAAAGAGCAAGGGGTTGACACCAGACACAGCGTTCAGACAAACTATCATGGTTCATTAGGTGACTCAAGTAATCATTGTGGATGTTTATCATTTAGGATAAGTTTACATATTCCATCGCATACCAAAGCAAAACCAGGCTTGCATCTCATCCCACAGCTGCCGTGGGCTTGAGTGAACAGATAATTGATTCAAAACGAATGCCAAAGAATAATGGGGAAAATGCATGAAGAGAAGGATTTCATCTTCGGTTCTAATTTTTAAGGGCTGGAATGCCTCTCTCATTCAGATAGTAAGCCAGCTATGCTAATTGGGTAATATTCTGAAATCAGGACCATCCTCCAGCCCTGAAAATTTGGAGGATTATGTGGTATTCAGTAGAAGCTCTCTCTTGGCACCAGTCTGCATATGATATTTCATAGGAATCTGTTTTTATATATGCATTCCCCTGACTGCAATTAAAGAGCATGAAGAGATCTGAAATTTTTATGGGTCAAAAGGAAAAAAATACCTTTTTAAACATCATATAGATAAATATCTCCAAATGCCACTAGAGACATTTTTTATTAGTTTGGTGATACTGTTTCCAGTCAGTTTATTCCGATACCCTCCTTAAAAAGTGTTTTTGCAGTCTTTTTTCTGGAATTTAAGAACTTCCTACATGAGGAGACTGTACTATTACCAATTTTTGAAAAATTCAAATCCATTAGCCTGCCATCTCAAAGCAATGGCTGAAAATGCAAAAATGTAGTTACTTTTGTAGCTCAGACCTAAGTGGCTCCAGTGAATCACTCAAAGGGAATTTCCTCAGTCAAGATTCCTGGGAATCTCAACTCTTTTAGAGAGTTAGGAGTAATAATAACTACTATTATTGTTGTTGTTATAATTATAGTAATAGCAAGACCTAGCATCTATATAATGCATTATGGTTAGCAAAACACTTTACAAATATTATCTTATTTTATCCTCACAACAACTGTGAAAGATAGATGCTATTATTATGCAATTTTGCAGGAGGAAATAGACTGAGAGAGGTTAAATTATTTACTCAGGGTCAAAAGAAGTATGTGAGATGACGTTTTCTTCTTTATATCCATGAACAAAAGCAATGACATCTTTGTAGGGGGAACTATTGAGTACTGGACTAAAATGCTTCCAGGTAAGACCCTTTCCAGGGCGTGGCATTTTTATAAAAGTGCATGATTAATAGAATTTCAGAATTGACAGGAACTTTTAGTGTCTGTTAGTTCAACCTAGAGCTTGAAAATCATGCCCTCATTTCCCACCATTGAAGAAGTGATCATCTAGTTCTTGCTGGAAGACCTCAGGTGATGGACAACTTACTACCCACATAGGTAGCCCATCCTGCTATTAGAAATTGTTATTTTTAGCAAGTTTTTTTTTCCTAACATCAAGCTTAAATTTGCCTCAACTTCAGCCCATTGCTTCTGGATAGGAACAAGCAGGAAAAGTCTAATTACTCTTTCACATCACAATCCTCAGAAAAATCATTTTATGCAAAGCCAGTGAATGTAGGGACCATGTCTAGCAGATCATGAAATGTGCAGCATCTATATTTTCCCTTTTTCCATTCTCATGCCAGGAGGAAAGTGGATTCAACCATCCATTCTCCAGGGTCAGGATTGCACATTAAAATTAGTCAGAGTTTGGTCACCTTATGTATTGTTTTCATTTGCATCACTATGGTCATTATGTGCATTTTTCCTCTGGTTCTATTTACTTCACTCTGCATCACTTCATCCAAGTTTTCTCATGCCTCTTTGAATTCCTCATCTTCAGTTCTTAAAGGTATCATAATATTCCACTATATGCATATATCACAATTTGTCCAGCCATTCCCCAATTAATGGGTACCCCCTTCATGTCCTGTGCTTTGTTGTTGCTGTTTGCTACTACAAAAAGTACTGCTATTAATATTTTGCCATATATAGAACCTTTCTATCTTTTGACATCCTATAGATACCTCTAGGTAACTTTTCTTACGTGAATAAATTGTTTTCCAAATGCTTGACCCAATGCTTGACCCAATGCTTGACCCAATGACAGTTCTGTCAACAGTGTATACATTGCACTTCCCACAGCACCCACCACCACCACTCCAGAATTGACTATTCCCATCTTTTACAAGTTTTGCAATTTGATGGGTCTCAAGTGGCACTATTTGCCTATTCTATCATTCTTGAAAATAAGTGTAGATATATACATGCCCTCTCAAAGACTCCCTGACCCTGGCAATGACCATTTCTATTTTTTATAATTTTTGTCAATTTGATGGGTATGAGGTGGCGCTGTAGCTTACTCTATCATTATTGAAAATCTTGGTTCTACTTTCTCCTGATTCATTGTCTTAATTAGTAGAAATTATTTTGCTTTAGAACTTTTAAAACCATCAAAGCTTGGAAATTTTACCATGCCACCTAACTACATTTCTTACATATGTAGATGTATATATATGCACACACACACATATATATATATATATACATATATATCATATCCTCTAAAATCTCCATACTGAAGACTTAAGTTAAATGATTGTGAATAAGAATCTTTTTTGAAGTCTCATACTGTTAACAAGATTGGATTCTGACTCCTACAAAACTAATTACCTTCCTGAAAAGTGTGTTGTAATACCCTTGTGGCTTCTACTGCTTAAAACTAATCACTACCACTCTAGTTTTCGTTCCTGCCCTTTATCTCAATGTTCTATCTTTACAGAGACTGTGAAAGTCAGTATACAAATTCATTATGTCATCCCTCATAGAGATATCTAACTGGGGCATGACTGCTTCTTTTGAAAGCATTGGATACCAAGGCCACTACTGATGGAATGCCATTGCTTGTTTCAACAGTACTGTCCGAGGAAATGCTTAATCAGGCTGATTTCTATGTTGCTTCTCCAGCATGGTTTGGTTTTGTAGGGGGCTCCACATGGGTTAAGGATGTTGTTTGGAGGACGGAGACAATCTGGGTTCTGTTGACATAATCATCACTGCTGTCTAAGAGCAATTGAAGTGATTTGGGTGTTTGCCTCTAAGAGAAATGTAATTTTCCAGCCAGGCCAGAACTTGTTTCTTAAAGTGCTTTTCTCTATTATTTTCTTACCCATGCATCAGCTACTGGAAGAGAGATGGTTCTGAGGTAGAGAGAAAGGCTCACTACCCCACTATTTTAAAAGGGTTGTTTGGGCAAGACACGCAGTTGACAATTAAGAAAAGCTTTTCTATCTCTCCTTAGAGTATTGATTTCAGTTATTGTTTGGTTGGGGCTTGATAGACTGATGTTCACTTAATTAAAATGACTACACTCATTCTTACTTAACAATCAGTTTGGTGTCTCCATTTATGCATTGCTTTTCTTTTATTGATGGGTAATTCATTTGGAGAATGGAGGCTTTAAGGACCATCTCCAAAGTCTTAAGCTGTAATCCATCAGAACTATATCCTGCATGTGTTGTTGGCTTATGCTACAATAAAGCCCAAAGCCTTCTTTTTAACTCAGTATTTGGTTTGTTTGGGGTTGGGGAAAGGTAGAGAAGAGGGTTAGAGTTCTTTTAGGAATTCAAGGATAAAGTAGACAGAGTTTTGAGAGCCTTTCCTAGTTCAAGCCTCCATTACCCCTCACCTAGACCAGTAGTTCTGAAAATGTAGTCTGAGACTCTTGGGTGTCCCCAAGACCCTTCATAATAATCCTGAGACCTTTTAATTTCTGATAAAGTAAAATAGCAATAGGTCAAATCCACATTTTAAAAAAAAAACCTCAGTACCTAAGAAGTAAAAAGGTCCTGAGACCAAAAGGTTTGAGAAATGCTGATTAAACTATCGTGGCAGCCTCCTAAATTGCCTTTCTCCCTCATCATGGCCATTCTGAGCCATCAGGATGATTTTCCTACAGCAGGGGTCTGACCCCCTGTTCATTTAATTTCTGTGATTCCCTGTTACCTCTGGTATGAAATATAAATGTCTCCAAGAAACATTTAAAGTCCATCACAGTTGAGTCCCTCACCACCTCTTCAGTCTTCTTCATCTTCACTCCCTCCATTGTGTGTTGGTGGTGGTGGTCTTTCTTTTGAAGAGGACTGGTGACATCAGAGGTGATGGCTTTACTTGCCGGTGAATTGGATGTAAGTGAGGCAGAGCTGTACCAAGTCATCAGCCTCGCCCTTTTCTCCAGAGTCATTGTCGTCTGGTGGCAAGATAAAGCCAAGAGGACTGGCGATGGCACAGGATGCAGCAGATGACTTCAGCGTTTTCCACGTGTGACCAAGCTCTAAGTGCTCCACAGCTCCTGCTTCAGACACCTTCATGGCCCTCGTCTGCCTGTTCCACTGGGACAAGGCTTCACGTGCTTGGGGTAGACATTGAGACCTCACTCCTCTCCATATGTTCTACCACAAGCTACGTTGGCTGAATGTATTGCTCGTTGAACATGACCCTCCACGTCCTGCCTTGAGCAGACTTATTGTCATTGTTCAATCGTGTCCAACTCTTACTGACCACATGGATCATAGCACACCCAATGCTGTCCATGAGGTTTTCTTGGCAAGGACAATGGAGAGGTCTACTATTTCCCTCTCCAGAGGATTGAAGCAAATGGAAGTTAAATGACTTGGCCAAGACCACACAACTAGTAAGTGTCTGAGGCTGAATTTGAACTCAGGTCTGACTCCAGGCCATGTGGTCTGTCATTGAGATACCTCAATCTATTTGGGCTTTAGTTTCTTTATCAATAGCATGAAAAGGCTAGTTTATATCATCACTGAAGTCCTTTCAGGTTCTGAACTTATATGATGACACACTCCTACAAAATCATTTATAAATTAAGTTATATTCATTATAGCATAGTTAATAAGAGGAGAAAATGAGCCAATGCATTTTAGAATAACTTCAACAGCGACTGAAGCAGAGACGTTTGGAGTTGGGTTTGGTTTTCTGCTCAACACTCATTTAACAGGAAAATTTAGTCAGCAAGAACTTTTAGTAAGAAATGTGGTCGAGCGGTAAGTGCTTTGAAGAGTCATTGAAATCTAGTCTCGGGTCTGCCACAAACCAGCTGTGTAATTTAGAGCAGGCCACTTAGGCTCGCTGACCGACAGCTTCGGCATCTCTAAAGTAAGAGGGCTGGACGATGTGGAAGGAGAGCCCCAGATAGATGAAATCTCTGTCTGTCTCCCCCCCCCCCTTTCTGTGTCTATGTATGTCTCACCATCTCTCTCTGTCTCTTTGTCTCTCTGTCTTCTCTCTCTGTCTCTCTCTCTCTCTCTGTCTCATCTTTCTGTCTCCCTCATTTTCTCTCTGCATATCTATGTCTCTCTTTCCCTCCTTCCTTCTTTCTCTCTCTGTGGCACTTTAAGGTCTTACAAAGTATTTTCTGTGTTGTCTACCTTGATCTTCCCAATAAGCCTGCTCTGGTTATCCCCATCTTATAGATGAGGAGACCGAGGCTAAGGGAGGTCTGGTGACTTGTCCAGAGTCAGTCAGCGTGTAAATCAGGATTTGAATTCAGATCTTTCTGACTACAATGCCAGCACTCTATACCCATGCTACTTAGCTGCCTCAAAATGAGTGTTTTAGCTTGATGACTTCTGTGGTGCCTTCCACCTCTAAATCTGTGATCCCATGATCCTTCAGCCCCTAAGTCCCAGAGTCAAAGGCAGATAATTTCCCCCTCATGTACAACAGTTCCATTCTGGATTGGGCACACATGAGAGAACCAGCCTTTGAGACGTGTGGCAGGAGCAGTGAAGTCTGTGCTGGTGCCCCTAAGTCGGGGGACCAAATTTCAGACATGCCAGTTCAGGGCAGAAGGAAAGACTGGTAATGTCTGCACATCCTATGGGGGGCCTGAGAGTCTGAGGTCAACAGGGAAGGTGGAGGGGGCTTGACTTCAGGAAGGAGAAAGGTGAGGGCCTAGAAACAAAGAGAGCACAATTCCACACCGGTCTTCAGAGGCATCCAGAGCCCTCTCCTCACAAGGCCTCTGTGAGAGGGGGACGGTAGCTATGAGGGTCCCCGCTTGGTAGATGAGGAAATAACCAAGGCTCAGAGAGATCTCCACATGCCTGTGGTCAAGAAAACTAATAGGATCTTAGGCTACATTAGAGAGTCAAGTATCCAGAAGAGGGGAAGCAATAGTCCCACTGTACTCTACTCTGGTCAAAGTGTACCGGAGATACTATGTTAATCTCTGAGGCACCCTCAAGAAGGACACTAGAGAGAATTCACAGGAGGGCAGAAAGATCATCTCATAGAAGCCTCATTTAAAGGAATTAGAAATGGTTGGCCATTAGAAGGGAAATCTTAGGAAGCAGACAGCAGCTATTTTCAAGAAAGAGCTGACACATGGAAGAGAGGTGTAAGTCTTGTTCTTACTTGGCATCAGAAAACCAGAACCAAGAGGTTATGAATAAAAGTTGCAGCAAGGCAGATTTAGGTTTGATGCCAGACGGAAAGGCGTATTAGACAATAGTAGTGTTAATTGAATTCATCTGGTTGAATTACCAGGCTCAAAGAATAATTATTAATGAATCAATATCAATTTGGGGGTAGTCATTTTCAAACTTGTTTGATCATTCATCCTGATAATTTTTTAAATGGGCATATACCCCTAAAATGCATAGATTAGTTACTTATACAATATAGAGAGATAATTATGAAAATTGCAAAATTATACAAAAATAGACATGAAAGCTGTATAAGATAAAAATGAAATAATATTTAACTTTAAAGTCAAGGGAAAGCCACTGGCTTTTCTTGAGTAGCAAGAAGCACGGAGTCAGACCAGTGCTTTAGGATAATCCATCTGGCAAATTGGATACAGGAGAGATGTGAGGTAAGGAGACCAGTTAGGGGGTTCTTTACAATAGTGCAGACAAGTGGTAATCAGAGTCTGCACTAAGTTGGAGGCTGTGTGAGTAGGAAGAAGGGGACAGATGCAAGAGATGCTATTTGGGTAGAAATGACAAAGTCTGGAGACTGATGGGATATGTGAGGTAAGGTGTGGAGTCAAAGATGACACCAAGGTCATTTATCTCGGTGACCGGAAGGATGGTGGCGCTTTGAGGGAAATAAGGAAGTTCAGGAGAGGAGTGGGTTTGGTGGGGGGAATGAGGAGAAAGACAATGTAAAGGAATTTGAGATGTAGGTAACTGCTCCACACATACTTGCTTTTCTCTTGAGAGTAATTCTGTTCCAACTAACAAAAAGGTATTTGGGGGGTAGAGGGTGGAGGGAGCTCTTACTGATTACTGTCCCAGACACTGCTCTCTGAATGGTGCCTGCCACAGTCATGATGCAGGATGGGTGAGACATGGTAGGCATGGAAGGGGGGAAGTATTTTCCCATTAGCACCTGAACAACCATAGATAAGGGTGCCTAAGTAGTGGATAGATCATAATTTCCATAAGGGGCCAATGTCTGACTCAGAAAGAAGGAAGTCGAGAGCTTGTACCTTGGATGGAGGGACTACTGAAGGATGAGAGTAAGTGTGATTGTGTTGGAGACCCATGCCAAGTTTGGCTATCAAAGGAAGAATGGGATGGAAGCCAGCTTCCTACTGTCACAATGATTTATCACATGTCCCTTGGGGTCAGGCCTTAGCTCTCACTGAAGATCACTACCATAGTAGAGTGACATTTTTTTATAGTATCAGCATTCTTTAAAAATCTTTAAGTCCTATAACTGTATGCTGAGATGGGACCCTAGAGGCCAGACACACTATATACATATGTATATACATGTATAAGTGCATAGTCACATGTATGTGCTGTGCCATTATTACATATTATTATAATATATTATATGTGCTATTATTTACACATCTAATATTTCTGTACAGACACACACTCAAGCATTAATTGCCTGCTGCATGCCAGGAACAATGCTAGGTTCTGGGGGTACAGAAACAAAAAGAAAAGCAGTTCCTGCCCTCAAGGAGGTTACTTTCTAGCTGGGATATACACAAAATAGATTAGAAGTGGATGCCCACCACCAGCCATCCCCCAACTCCCAGGATCACATAGACAATCCATGATCAAGGCAGGACCTGAATGAAGGTCTTTGATGTCTTCTTGCTACCTCTGGCTAATAAGAACAGCCAAAATTTCATGCGGTCTTTGAGCATCGCCAACAACACCACACTTCTTATTTCATTTGAACCTCACCCACCATGTGGTGTGAATATCACAGAAATCAGGAGCCCCACTTTATGAATCAGAAGCCAGAAGCACAGATTGGGGAAGTTCTTTGTCCATGGTCACGCAACTCAGTATCAGAGGAAGGATCACTGGCTTTGGAAGATGGGATTAAAGCCTGGCTCTTCCGCTTACTTACGAGGCCTCAGGTAAATCATACGACCTTGGTTTCCTAAGCCATTCTCCACAATGACTGCATTGGACTGAATGACCTCTAAGGTCCCTTCCAGGTTTTTAGTCTATGATGCTATGTCTTCCTGACTCTAAATCTATAGCTTAATTTACCATAGCATACTGCCTCTTAGATATCATCTGGTCCAACCCCCTCATTTTACAGATGAGGAAACTGAGGTATGGGGGGTCTTATTGTTAAACAATCTAAGTTTTTACATGCAGCAAGTATGTATGCAGAGTCAAACCCGGTTCATCCGCCTTCAAATCCATCTTTCTTTCTAGTATGTATCTATGTGTCCATGCATTTAAGACATTTGCATTTGGGGGCTCATCCTGAGCTCAGACCAAACTATATCCCCTCCTATTTATTTTTCCTAATGGAGAAAAACAGGAATACAAAAAAAAAACTATGAAGAAAGCATGCCCTCGAATCCTCAAGCCCAAGGACCCCCTGACAACCCTTCTTGCTTGGCCAGAATTGAGCAGCTGAACACGCTGTCCATCTGTTTCACAGGACCTTAAGACTGGATGGTTTCCAAGAGTTCATTGGATTCCAACAGTGACATCTACTGGAATTCAACAGTGGCCCAAGATGCAGCTCTTAGGAGCAGTTGGTGAGAAAATGACTAAGCCGGGACGTGGTGGCTGGAGAAAAATGTTTTCAGCAAAACCCTGCCACCAACTCAAATCTCGAGTGCGTGGATGTATGAGCGGCTCCTGGCCTTCCTCATATTTTACTGGGAACATGATGGTGGCAAACACGGGTTATGAGATAAAATACTATGTAAGATTTATTGCTTTGAGTTGCTAAATTCTCTATAGGTCACACCCAGGGTAATCTCAACTACAGCATATAAAAATTAAAATGAAGTATATCAAGTTGCAATAACTGCCTCTGCATGTGAGCAAGCATAGGAATATATCCCATTGTTTTCCAGAAAAACCTGATCAGGTTCTTCTCTGAATCACCGTGCTGAGGTCAGATTATATAGAGTCCTAAATCTGAATATCCACAGAGACAGAGTGACATCTTCTCCACTCAGCATAAATGTTTCTTTGCCATTTTGAGGCTATATTGTTATCTAGTAGAATGCTAACACAGAGTTAGGAAAGTCAAGGTTTGAATCCTGCTTCTGACATTTACTAGTTTTTGTATGATGAGAAAATCACTTAAAGTTCCTACCTCAGTTTCCTCATCTGTAAAATGGGGGTGATGAATAGCACCTACTTCACTATGTTGTTGATAGGGTCAAATGAGATAATGTATATGAAGTTATTGGCAAACATTAAAGTGCCCTATAAATAGGTATTAGTTGTTTTTAGTTTCTACAGTGACAGTCCTCTTGACCAAGTATATGTCTCTTCTCAGGGTTTATGGAAATAGATCAAGTGAAGTGAGGAAATCTCAAAAGAAAATTTAACTTCCAAATCCCTAGAAATAATCAAAGATTAAAAAATCATACATGCCCATCTGAATTCTATCTGAATTAATGTGATTTTAGTGTTTGCAAAATTTACCTTAGAGCTTTTCCCACCTGGTTAAGTGAAATATTTGGAACTTCTAAAGTAAATGGTATAAGGGCTTATAATAGTGAACTTGCATAAGCCTTAGGTCCAGTTCTGGGCACCATGTTTTAAGAGCTATTCTGACTAACCATAGATATCCATATATCCTATGGAGAACATCCATAGGAGGGCAAGTGAAGTGTCAGAGAAATCATGTAACATGTAAGATAAGAAAAATGGAGATATTTATCCTGGAGAAGAAAAAAATGTGAAAGACTTCAAATATTTTAAGGGCTATTATGTGAGAGAGATTGGACTTGTTTTGTTTAACTCCAAAGTTAGGAACAATGGATAGAAATTACAGGGCAGCATGTTTCAGCATCCTATAAAGAAGATGATTCTAACAATTAAAGATATACAATTAAATGGGCTAATACATGAGATAGTGAGCTCCCTGCTATTAGAAGTGTTCAAGGGGAGTCCAAATCATCATTTGTCAAGGATGTTATAAAATAAGTTTTAGTTCTGAAAGGATACCAGACTAGATTATCTTTATGGATTCTGACATCAATCCTAAGGCCCAATAACTCTAAAAAATACTTTCAATAGTGTAGTCATTCACAATTATGCTATTACCAACTTAATGGAAAAAATAGACATAATGAACATGAATTTCCATAGTTTTTTTTAATCAAAACTCAATGTTATCTGAGGGGAAAAAAGGAATCAAAGAATTTATTAGGATCAAATATTTAACTACCTTTCTTCTAAAAATGACATTTCTAAAGAATTCATTTCTTTCCCTTAAACTCTTATCTGCAGTTCTGATGATAAGGGTTGAGCTCCTTTCCTTTGTACATTTCTCATTTTTCAGTATCAATTTCATGGGGGGCAAAAGAGGTTCAGAAATATAATTTTTAGCATTAGTAGCCAAGCCTTGTAGAAAGAAAGGGGTTTCTGGGCATCACCAACCTCCTTAGGAGAAGAGAACTATAGATGTTGCTTAGGGTGCAAAGAGTATCCATAGGAGAAGCCACATTGTGGGAGAGCAAACAATGTATTTCTGATGGGGAAAACTGTTCTCCCTCTAGTATCACTAAATGTATTTCTTTATAAGAGTAGGAATTATCTGAGTTTTGTTAGTAATATAATAAGGTTGGGGGCCTTTATGGCTTCCTATAGGGAAGGGGCTCAGCTAACCCAGCAGTCCTTATTTCTGTTATTCAAAAGTGCTTTGCTAATGGGAAAGGCATCGTCTCTCTAACATTCCTCAGGTTCTTTCTTTCTGGGAGGAGAGGGCATCCTAGCTTTGAAGATAATATAAGAAGGTTTAGTGTCTTTATGTATTGCTTTGGTGAAAGGATTACTTACCAAATGTGTGAAACATTTATTTACCTTTCTAGAAGTCTCATGTTTGAGTTTCCAATGGGGATTTTTCGATAGTTTGGGTGTATGAGATGAAGACATAACTCATTGAAACGCCATGGGGTTTCTTGTGAGGACCCGGGAAATTTCAAGTCCATTTCCCTTCAAAAGCACAGGGTGATGCTTTGGGTACAAAGAACATTACAGGTCCCTGAGGGGGAGGGAGGAAAGTGGTACTCGCTGAGATGAAGGAGAATCAGGCTGACTTTTATGGACTCCTTGAGTACTTTGGATTCTCTGAATTGTGTCTAGTGGCAGTGTATGAGGTGTAGGGGGAGAGGAATAAAGACCTCCTGTATTTAGTACGCATTGTTATATTGAGTAATTTTACATGAGCTGGAGGCTCCTTTATACATGTCTGGGAGAATTTAGACTTGAGTTATAAGAAGAATATTCAGAAGTTAGAAAAATCCCTAGGGGAAGGAAAAATTATCAAAAAGATATGATTGTTGAGAGGGCCCCGAGATTGAAGTCAGTTTGTGCAAATCTAGGGCTTAGGGTTCTGGGTCACAAGTTATACTATAAAGACAGTTTCAGTAAATTCAAAGCTTCTAACATGGTAAAATTTAAAGTACACCTGTCTTCCTAAATACTGGCATTCTGGGGAGATTCTATCTTGCTCCACAGGACTGAACTTTTTTTTTTTCATTGTTTCATGTAACAGCTTATCTCCATTCCCTTCACTTCCCCCACTCCTATAGATGCTTACATGATAGGGGCTCATTTTCTCCTTGTCTACACCTGTTGTAGCTTGCAAATTGCCTATTTGTCATATTCTTTTTCATGTGTGGCATCTTTCACTGCTCTAAAATAACATTTAGTGCCCTGGATAATGGGGTGGATTCAGCTGCTTTGACCGCCATGAAGAACATGAGGCTTGTTTGGCTTTGGTTTCAGGCCCTCACCAGCAACGCATCTTAGGCAAGGATTTATGACCACCTGCTTCAGAGAATCAAAAAAAAAATGTGTGCCATTTTTTCAAAGAGCATTTTCTGTCTCTGTCTCTTTCTCCCTTTGTCTTCCTATCCCTCTGTCTCTTTGTCTCTCTCTTTGGCTCTGTTTCTGTATATCTGTAGGTCTGGATCTATCTATCTGTCTGTCTGTCTGTCTCTGTCTCTTTCTATCTCTCTTTCCCTCTCTGTCTTTTTCTGCCTCTGTTTCTGTTTATCTGTAGGTCTGGATCTCTCTCTCTCTCTCTCTCTGTCTCTCTGTCTCTCTGTCTCTCTCTCTCTCTCCCTTTGTATCTTTCTCTCTCCATCTCTTTCCTTCTCTGTCTCTTTCTTTGTCTCTGTTTCTGTTTATCTGTAGGTCTGGATCTGTCTGTCTGTCTGTCTCTCACACACACGAACACA
>NW_020954588.1:47650539-47658395 GCF_900497805.2 Vombatus ursinus
CACACACACACACACACACACACACACACACACACACACACACACACACCCCTATCCAAAATCCTTTCCATTATAGCCATTTCATTTCTTGACCTTGTTTCCCACCCACTTGCTTTGTGATTGGAATATGCTTGAGAGCCTAGGTATTAATGACAATTATATAATCAGAGCCCAAATTTGTGCAACACTTGATCTCATTTGATTGTGTCAATGACATCACAAATTAAGAACTATGTAAATCCTCATTTGACAAATGAGGAAATTGAGGTTTGGGGCCTTAAATCAACTTGTCCTTGGTCACACAGTAAGTGTCTGAGGCAAAATTCAGAACCAGGTGTGCCCCTCCTTAGGGTCCAGCCCTCCCTCCTCTAGCCACCTCTCCTTTTCAGTCAGCCAGATGTTTTATGTTCTGGCTAGCTGACACATCTCCTTCCGTATATTTTATGTATAAAATAGCTCTGTCACTGGATCTCTGTGTGCCCCACGTCTTAGGGTTAGCTCCTACACAGATCACTTACTTCCCACCATCCTCAAAGCAGCTGTGTTGGTAATTGTTTGATTCTCTCTCCACAGGGGAGTTGCCTACATACTTGGTTGAAACAAATATATCTGGGAATCCTGCCAGTGCCTGTTACAGTCCATGAACTAAAGACATTTAAGGGCAACCCAGCATGTTGACTAGCATTAATCATTCAAGAAAAGAGAGAGACCAATTTTAGTTCTCAACCCATCCTGTCTCAGACACTGGTGGGATGATGTTCCCAAGGTCTAGAATCCAACTCTGGGAGTTTCAGTAGGGAGCAGAATCCTTCCCCAGACAATAATCTGGGGAATTCACATGATTCCATTCTAGGGTCAAATGAAGAGCTGCTTTAATTCAATTATTTTCTAAACAAACTTCTTGCCCAGTACATTCAAGTAAATGCCACAAGTGTCTGTTGAACGCTCACGAGGAGCCACACACTGTTAGTCACTGGAGAAACTAAGAAAAATATGAAAAGAATCTCCATCATCAAATAGCTTAACATTGGCCTGGGTGGAAATCACATGGGAACAAGCAATGATGACAATATCCAACACTTATAATAAGAGCTGGCATGTATATGGCACTTTAGGGTTTACAAATTGCTTATCATATGATAATTCATTTGATGCAAATCCAAAACGTGGAAAAATAATATAAAATGTAGTAGTATATATATTCAATTAGTATGTTAATATAAATCTGAGATTATATAATGTATAGTAAATATAAACACAACATAATATCAAACTATGGGGAAGGTTATTGAGAGGATGAATAATTAGATGAATTTATAGCATCTGAGCCAAGAAAGGGAACCCTAACCTTAACTCCTCCAAGAGGTAGAGGTGAAGAAGGAGGGCATTCCAGGCATAGGAGACGTTTTTTTAAAAAGTGCTGGATTTGAGTCAGACGACCTGGCTTAAAATCTTGGGTCTGTTAATGTAACCATGAACTGATCTAATCATTTTGAAGAACAATCTGGAATTACGCCCAAAGAGTTATTAAATTGCCTATACCCTTTGACCCAGTAATACCACTACTATGTCTATTTTCAAAGATGATTAGGGAAAAAGGAAAAGAACTCATATGTTCTAAAATGTTTATAGCTGCTCTCTTTGTGGTGGCAAAGAGCTGGAGATTCTGGGGATACCCATCAATTGGGGAATAGCTTAACAAGTTGTGGTGTATGACAGTGATGTAAGACTACTGTGCTATAAGAAACAATGAACGCAGTGAGCTTAGAAAAACGTGGAAAGACTTGTACGAGATAAGGAAGGACAAAATGAGCAGAACCAAGAGAACATTGTAGACAGCAACAGCAATATTGTTTAAGAACAAGTTTGAGCAAATAAGTCATTTTGACTATTATAAATGCCCAAATTCACTATAATGGACATATGGAGAAAGACATGATCTGCATCCAGAGAAAGAACTCATAGATGGAAGTATGTATAGAATCATTTTACATGTATATGTACACACACATACACACACACACACACACACATATATATTTGTGTCTAATGGTAGCCATCTCTAGGATGGGGAGGGAAGAAAAAAATTACATAATAACCTTATTATACATTTAAAAGGAATAGCAAGTTGTCCACAATAAATTTGCAATTTTGCATGCAATGACCTTTTTCTTATACTATGTTACGGAAATGTTTATTTTATTCCATAAATTAAAAATAAAATAATTTTTTAAAAATCTTGGGTCTGTGGCTTATTACTTGTCTGACTTTGGCCAAGTCACTTAACATCAGTGTCCTCACCTGCAAAATGAAAGGGTGGGATTTAATGATTTTTTTCTAGCTCTAAATCTAGGATGCTATGGCCCAAATCCACATGTATAGTATGCATACAGACTTATGTATAACATACACACAGACACATATATATGTATATATATGTATCTGCATATGGGTGTGTATATATGTGTCTTGTTTGCACGTAATTCTTTGCATATTGTTCCCCTCATTAGATTGTGAGCTCCTTGAGGGCAGAAATGGTCTTTTACCTTTCTTGTATACCCAGCACTTAGCACTTAGTACATGATAGGCGCTTAATAAACAAATAATTGATTATCTCATCCTCACAACAACCCAGGGAACAAGATACTCTAGATTTCTATGTCTCCATTTTACAGAATAAGAAACTGAGCTTTGGGTGAAGTTAAATAACTTGGTCATGGTCACATAATAAGTATCAGAGAAAGGATTTGAACTGAGGTCTTTCCTGATTCCAAGTCTGGGATTCTTTCTGATGTAAATCCCTTTTCAACAAGCTTTTCTAATAATGTGGCTCTAGGAAAGCTTCATGGCACCTGCTTCTGTAGATTGCACATTGAAGACAATTGCACATCAGTCCATACGTTCATGACGGAGTGGCAGCTTCCCATAGATCTTTTGCTTCCAAGTGGACTCAAAGCTATCGTAATTGTATTCTTTGGTGGTTCATGTGTTCTCTCTTCAATCCAGGGAATAGGGAGATTGCAGGTGGGAGAAAACCAGCTAATTTCTGGAGTCTGTTTTAAAACATGAAAAATGCCAGAGTTGATTCCCAGCGGGCTAGATCTCCAGGCTGAAGGATGGAATGGGGACACTAACTGCTGCTAAGTTAGGTGATTGTGTAGTCAGGACGGCAGCGAGAAGGGAGAGGTCAAGCAGAGAAGTTTGAAACACTTCTTTGTCGCTAGTAGAGGAGGGGGAATGTTCTCCGAAGGATTACATCATGGCAATGTGAGAATTAGACTGAGTGGTGCAGACTCAGAATGTCAGAGGGGACAGGAACCTCAGTATCTAGCTAATGTAACCATTCATTGAACAAGAGTCCCTCCTACTCCCTAAGAAATCACGTGGCTTTTGTTCTAGTAAAGGGGAACCCCAAACCTTCAATGGCATTAACTTGGATAGCTGAGAATTCTCCCCTGTTCTCCTTCCCCGAACCCTTTCCTGAGGCAGCAAGCAATTTTACATGTTATACATGTGCAATCATACAAAACATCTCCATATTAGTAATGTTATAAAAGAAAACAACAAAAATGGAAAAATACGTGAAAAATAGTATGCTTTTATCTGCATTCGGACTCCATCAGCTCTTTCTCTGGAGGCGAATAACATTTTTCATCATAGGTCCTTCACACTTGTCTTGGATCTTTGTATTGCTAGGAATACATAAATCACTCACAACTGATCATCTTAATATAATATTGTCGTTACTGTGTACAATGTTCTCCTGGTTGTTGTCTCACTTCACTTTGCATGAGTTCATGTAAGTCTTTCCAGGATTTTCTGAGAATATCCTGCTCATCATCTCCTATAGCACAATAGTACTCCATTACAATCATGTACCACAACTTGTTTAGCTATTCCCCATCTGATGGGCATCCTCTTAATGTCCAATTCTTAGCCACCACAAAAAGGGCTGCTATAAATATGTTTGTACAAATGGATCCTTTTCCTTTTTAAAATCTCTTTGGGATACCGACCTAGTAGTGGTATTGGGAGGTCAACGGGTATGCGTGGTTTTATAGCTTTTGGGCATAGTTTCAGATTACTCTCCAGAATGGTTGGATCAGTTCACAATTCCATCAACAATGCATTAGTGTCTTTATTTTCTCACATACCCTCCAACATTTATTGTTTTCCTTTTCTGTCATATCAGCCAATCCGATAGGTGTGAGGTGGTATCTCAGAGTTGTTTTAATTTGCATTTCTCTGATCAATAATGATTTAGAGCATTTTTCCCATGACTATAGATAGCTTTGATTTCTTCATCTAAAAATTGCCTGTTCATATTCTTTGACCACTTATCAATTCGAGAATGATTTGTATTCTTGTAAATCTGACTCGGTTCTCTATATATTTGAGAAATGAAACCTTTATCAGAAACACTTGCTGTAATTTTCCCCCAGTTTTCTGCTTTCCTTCTAATCTTGGCTGCATTGGTTTTGTTTGTGCAAAAACTTTCAAATTTAATGTAATCAAAATCATCCATTTCACATCTTGTAATGCTCTCTCTCTTGTTTGGCCATAATCCCTTATCCATAGATGTGACAGGTAAACTATTTTATGCTCTCTTAATCTGTTTATGGTATCACCCTTTATGTCAAAATCATGGCCACATTTTGAGCTTATCTTTATATGTGATGTGAGATGCTCTTCTGTACCTATATCTGCCAAACTGTTTTCCAGTTTTCCCAGCAGTTTTTGCCAATAGTGAGTTCTTGTCTCAAAAGCTTGGATCCTTACTCTTGTCTGGGTTGAAGAGGAAACATTTTCATCTGGAGAAGTCTTATGAACTTCTAGAGAGATGAAAAAAACTGGGGGACAGGATTGGGGAGGGACTTTTAAAAGAGTGCATGGATTAAGATTAGGAAGCGGGAGAAGATAAAGGAGGGACTTTTAGAGGAGTGGGTAAAAAAAAAAAAGAAATGGAAGGAGAAGGGAACTGACTTAGATTCCCAACTCTACCTCATACTAGCTCATTGACCCCTGAATAAGTCACTCTTTCTAAGCCTCAGTTTCCTCATCTGTGAAATGAGTCAGTTGAACCAGATGAAATCCAAGATTCTTTCCAGGTCTGGATTTATGTTGAGGAGGTAAAATCAACAAAACATGACACCTGATTAGATACAGAGAGAAGACTCAAAGTTAAACCTAACATTGCAAACCTAGATGACTGGAAGGGTAGGAAAGGAGCAATTTAGGAAAGCAGATGATTAGTTACACTTGGGATGTGTTGAGTTTGATTAGACTATTGACTATAAAACTGGAGATGCCCAACAGGGATTTGGGGATGTGGACTGAAAGTCTAGAGAGAGACTAGAGATAGATGTAGATCTGGGAGTCATCTGCATAGAGATTGGAGCTACAGAATCACAGAGATAAAGAAGAGAAAAAGGACCAGGACAGAGTCTTGGGAGACAACTTTGGTTGGCAGGTAGGACACGGATGTTGGCTGAGCAAGAGACTGCAAAGGAGTGGTCAGAAAGGCAGGAGGAAAACCAGGAGATAAGAGTCATGAAAACTCATGGAGAACAGTGTAGTCCCCACCATCAAATAGTACAGGGAAGTCAAATGAGACAATATCTATAAAGCACTTGGTGCAACATTTGGCACATAGCAGGCATTATATAAATGCTAGTTATGATGATTTAATCTACTAATCCAACTCACTTTAATAAACACTTATTAAGCATCTAAAATTATTTAAAAGATAGTCCTTATCCACAACAAGCTAACAATCTAGGGAGAGAGAGAGAGAGACAGAAAGAGACGGAGACAGAGAGAGAGGCAAGGCTGTAATGAAGTTGAAAACTATAGAAGGCTACAGGGTGCAGCCTTGCCTGCCTCATAGGATTCTTGTGCCTGGTCACAGAACACATATGACCAGATGTAAAACCATATACCAGAGCGAGGGCTACCAAAACTCCTTCATGTCAAAATGAAGGATCTTCCATATCTCAACATGCTTGCACACCCATTTGATGTGACATCACAGCATTTCTCTCTAGCTCCTCCAGCAGGTTTATAGACATGCAGCCTGTGTGGACAGATAAGTCACAGGAGAAGTCCCTTTTCTTACGTCTCCTTAATAAGTATTAGCCCCTAATGACTCAAGTTCAGTAGTTTATTTATATACCTAAGCTATACTTGTGAACTTGGCCTCTAAAATAGGGACTCAGGGACTTAGCAGGGCTTGTCTGAGAAAGTCTAATATAATTGAGAGGGCCTACACACAGTTTTACTTCACTGGAGGAATGCCTACAAAATTAACCCAAAGCCTAAGTTCCTCACTGCTCTATATCTGGAGAAAAAATTCAAGGTCAACAGGCAGTCAACCAACCTACTTCCCCCTGGATCTATAGAGTCCACATGATGCAGGGTGCCAGAAAAAGTCAAGATCAAGGTTGGGTCTTGTGCATTGAGAATCTGGGCTTTAGTGTTCCTCAAGTCTATCGCCTGTAACTCTTTTCTTGAATCAAATCATTAGTTTGATCCAAGAAGTTCCCTCATCATTCTATTGTTGTTGATTCAATGCTGACAACTCCTAGCTTGGCCTGAAACTCCTTGTCATACCAGTACTACCACCATCTACTGCCTGCTCTGATGAATCCACATTTTTCTCTTTTTTTCTTGATAATTAATTAATGTATTTTTAATTTTCAATATTCACTTCCATAAGATTTTGAGTTTTAAATTTCCTCCCCTCCCACTCCTCTCCCTGCCACCCCAAGATGTCATGGAATCTGATACAGGCTCTACTTATATATTCACATTAAACATATTTTCCCATTAGTCATGATGTAAAGAACAATTAGAACTAATGGGAGGAACCATGAGAATAATGCAATAAAACAAAATAACAAAAGAAAAGGAGAGCAAATAGAACGCTTCCATCTGCATTCAGACTCCACAGTTCTTTCTCTGGATGTGGATAGCAATTTCCATCGTGAGTCTTTTGGAGTTGTCTTAGATTCTTGCATTGCTAAGAGCCAAGTCTATCAAAGTCAGTCATTGCACAATGTGGCTGTTACTGTGTACAATGATCTCCTGGTTCTGCTCATTTCACTCTGCATCAGTTCATGTAAGTCTTTCCAGATTTTTTTGAAGTCTGCCTGCTCATCATTTCTTTTTTTTCACATTTCTTTTTTTAAAATATTCATTAATTTATTTATTTTTAGTTTTCAACATTCCCTTCCACAAGATTTTGAGTTCCAAATTTTCTCCCCATCTCGTCCTTCCCCCAACCCCAAGACAGAGTACATTCTGAATACTCTTTCCCCTGATCTGCCCTCCCTTCTATCTCCCTCCTTCTCTTATTCTCTTCCTCTTTTATTTTCCTGCAGGGCAGGATAGATTTCTAAACATCATTACCTGTATGTCTTATCTCCCAGTTGCATGTGAAAACAATTTTTAACATTTGTTTTTAAAACTTTGGATTCCAAATTTTCTCCCTTCCTCCCTCCCCACCCACCCTCACTGAGAAGGCAAGCAACTCAATACAGGTTACACGTGTGTAGTCATACAAAACACTTCCATGGTAGTCATGCTAAATCCACATTTCTATTGACATCATCATCATCATCATCACTCACCACCATGCTGCTAACCTAAGGCTTGGACTTAAGTTAGGACTTCATCTTCTTCAGCCATCTTTCCCCTATGTTTGGAGGACTGGAGGTCAGATTACCAAAATCCTCCCAGTGCCTTCCTTAATGGAGGGCAGAAACTGGACTTACATTGCATCTGCTGCCCTGCTTGCATTCAACTCCATGGAACAAGATACCCTCATGCCAGGTATCACCTGGTGTCCCTTCCCCACT
>NW_020954588.1:47658477-47666956 GCF_900497805.2 Vombatus ursinus
CTCTCTCTCTCTCTCTCTCTCTCTCTCTCTCTCTCACCATTTTATTATACAAGGGAACCAAATAGGATATTCTGAGCCAAAATATTCCTGTATCACATTTCTTATTAAAAATGAGTCAGGATAATGACAGGCAGGAAAGGGGTGGGGAAGGAGCACCAGACAATGCCTGCGATCTGCTTCTTCCTCTACACGTGATCCTAAGTAGAATGTCACCTCCTTGGGAGCAAAGACCTTTGCTTTAGCCTCGGTATCCTTGATGCCTAGCACAATGCCCGACACAAAGTAGGCACTTAATAAATGCTTGATCTGTGACAAGAGACCAAAAGTATTCTCCTTTGTCTATACTGCTCTAGTCTTTGCAGTATGTATCAATGACTATATGTCCTCCATCTATCAGGCCAGAGGAGAAAACAACAACCTGACATTGGAGCAAGGCCTTCATTCATTCATTCATTCATTTATCTATTTATCCATTCATTCATTCATCTACCTCTCTACCACTCATAATTGGGATTATTGGATGCTTTGCTTACTACTCCTTAATTTTGTTTTCCAAATCTCATTCATGCTGCTTCTCAAGAGCAGGCAGGTTATCGTTAATTTTTGAATGATGAAATCCACTCTTATATCTTCTCATCCCTCACTTCTCAAATAACCATCCCAATAGCATTGGAAGAGTTTGAATGACACCCCAGCAACCAACATTGAGTTGACAATCACCAGAGACATTGCCAACATTACATAAAAATATTATTTACTTATGATGAACTCCCAAGTCACCTTTGCAGGTCAGCAAATGTGTGCAAATTTCAGCCAAGAATCATCACAGTTGGAAGCTGGAGAACTAGAGCATTGGGAACTTCCCAAAGGTGTATGCATGTATGTGGCAGTATGCAAGTTTCTCATAAATGATTTTCACTCCGACATCCACATGAACCCCAAATACAATTTATTT
This sequence comes from Vombatus ursinus, assembly GCF_900497805.2. Taxonomy (NCBI): domain Eukaryota; kingdom Metazoa; phylum Chordata; class Mammalia; order Diprotodontia; family Vombatidae; genus Vombatus; species Vombatus ursinus. The sequence goes on from NW_020954588.1 coordinate 47,659,433, forward strand.
ATACAGTGCATTCTATGTGCCAGGCACAGTGCTAGACACTTTACAATTATCATCTTATTTGATCCTTACAACAACACTAGAAGGTAGGTGCTGTTAGTATCCCCACTTTGCAGAAGACAAACCTGAGGCAAACAGAGGCTAAATGACTTGTCTAAGGTCACACAGTTAGTAAGCATCTGAGGTTAGATTTGAACTCAGGTCTTCCCTACTCCTGGCCTAGCACTCTAATACCTAGTACCACCTAGCTGCCTCAACTGTGTGATTCTCTCTTAGTTCCCTTCCTGTTTGGAGATTTTATAATTCTACCACTCCTTCATGCATCAGTTTCTTGGATATAGTTCCTAGTTCTGTTCTCTGAGTTTCCTAGGTTAGTAGCTCTGTACCTTTCATTTGGAAGGATCTCTTTATCCAACCCACCACTTTTTTTGGCCCCAGTAAAATTAGTCTCAGCGATGTCCTGAGATCTTCACAAATAACAGTGAATCCATAAAGAGCTGATAAAATACACTATGAATCATAACCATTTGGATCACAGATTTAGAACTGATAGGGACTATAGAAAACATATAGTATGACCATCTTATCTTACAGATGAAGAAAATGAGGTCCATAGAGAGGTCAAATTGTGTGTGACTGAAGTGAGTAGGTGGAAGAGCTGGGATTAGAACTCAGGTCCTCAGATTAACCCCATATGTAGAACTGAGGCTATCTACATGTGGGCAACAACTAAATACAAAGAATGAAAGACTAAGAAAGATGGTCTCCCATGCTGCTTCAGTTTCTTTATAAGCCTGGGTCCTACAACAGATGAGAATCTGGAGTATAAAATGAAGTGTTCAATTGAACTTGACTAAGAAGAGAATTGTGTTAATCCAACTTAACTGTTAGAATGTTTTTTTTTAATCGCAAACATTTTTAGGACATAAGAAATTAACACACCAAAAATATTCAGCAAACTTTGGACAAACACAGAGTAGTGGACTTGATTTATCATAGTACTGAACGATCTATAATGAATTTAGAGGTGTGTCATCATTCTTTCTGCATTTAACTATTTTCACTAGTTATTTGTGAAACTGACCATTTTTAGAGCCTGAATAGGAGAATCAACCTCACTTCAATCGTGTTTTTATAGGAGCTATAGAGACACTGACCTGTGATTTTACTGGGAACTCACTCCACCAGGAAGTGACTTGTCCAGGGTCATACGGGTGCATGCATCAGATCGAGACGCTAAGGCTGGTCCCCTACCACTCTACTATGCTGCCTCTCCTTCATGGTGATTTTTGTCTTAGATGAACTTTGATACATTCATTGATCTATGTGCCGTGACTCTTCCAACATTAAACTATTATCTTTGGACATCTCATTCAAATTCATGTTTTCACTAAAAGATAAGAGGGCTTATCCAACAACCAAATCAAATGGAGACAAAAATGACATACATGCTGTTTTTTTTTTTCCCTTTCATATTTCTTTGTTGCACCTAAACTGAACTGTGACAGTTCAGCGTGTCAATATCAGACAATTGTTTTTCAACCAATTTTTAAAAAATATATATTTTAGAAAACAAAGGTAAGGCACTAGGATTGAGATTCCTATTTTATGCATGAATGAAATTTGTCTACTCTCATAGAAACTCAAACACTTTGAGTGAAGAGAGCAACAAACTGAGTATGGGATATTTCTTATGGTTTCACATACTGACTGTGTTACCTATAACTGTGATATCAAAACCCAAGAGTTGGAGTTGGAGTATAAAGAATTTTTATGAAGATATATGAGGAATACACAAAACAGACACAAACAAAAATAATTTAACTTTTAACCTCCAATATAAAAATATAATTAAGAAAGAGAAGTTTTATTAGGGCAATTTTTTACTTTATTTTTCCATACAGCAAAGTCAACTATTGCAATAATAATAATAATAAAAGAAGCACAGAAAGAAATGGCAGCCAAGGACAGAATACATAATTCAAAGCGACTACAAGCAAAAGGAATTCTGTGATTACATAACAGTAAAATCAAGCATGTCTGTCCTTTCAGCAGATGAAAGTTGCAGGGTTGCAAATAAGTGCGACATCGTCATCACCTGATTGGCGTGACTGTTGGATAATACCGATAAAACTACAGCCGAATATCACTTGGTTAGTGACTTTTAAATTACAACGTGATGCAGAACGTTGTTTTACGTACTTCTGATTTTGAAAATTAAAACTGTGAAATTTGAAGTTGATTCGTTTGTTTGTTTTCACCTGCTAAAAGAACAGCTCACTAATAGCAATAAAAAAACAATCACATAACAACAATAGCTACGGTGTGCTGTTTGGTTTGCCTGTTCATGATTTTTAACTTTTTGTGAGAGTCAATACTCATTTTGAAGATTTTTGTTTTGTGAACAATAAACCACTGAAATTGTCAGAAACTGGTTTGAATAGTATATATTCTTAATATAGTTTTCTTTATTTTTTTTTGATAGTTTAAACATGCAGTAGTTTGGAATAATGTAAGGACTATCTGATCCATGATTTAACCTTAATGGTTGAAATAAGTACCTGCTATTTTTGGCAATGATCTTCAGGCATATTTGGACCAGTGGAGCGGTTGTCAGTCATGAGATCTCGGAAGGATGGCATATCTTTCCAGCTGAAAAAATCCTGGCAAACTACAAGCTGTCCACAAAAAGCAAAGCCACTTTTTTGGGAGGGGTTTGGAGTGCTAACTCTGCCACTTTTGCAAGCAATTTTGCTCAGCCTGTCATTTTTTTTTTTTATTAGCCTTAACAAAACTCCTTGTAATTATAGACGTTTTTATTCAAAATAAGATCTCACTATTATACAGGTTTCTCTCTTTTTTTTTTTTGACTATATACAGAAGTGCAAAAAGTCAACCTTCTTTCCTCAATGTTCCAACATGCTAAACTGCAGCATAATCAACCCTCAAGAGTTTGCACACACTAAAATTCTTGTTACGTAAACTTTGAGTATTTGGATTATCAACAAAAATTCCCTTGATCTATCGATTATGCAGCTTAATTATAACAAGGCCTGATATTCAGGGATTTCAAAAAATATTTAAACAATACTTTAACATTTGAAATGGATACAGTAGAAAATAAATTTTATTCTAATATCTAGGATCTAGATTTTCTTATAATAACTAATTACAAACAAAATAAATCATCAAAATATTACTCAATTGTCTGCCAGGATTGTTGCCACAGCAACAACTTAACTTCTTACTTAGCAATGATTATATAATTATAAGATATCCATATAAAAGATCTTTGTTCTTTTAATGAAAACTAGACAAGAGCTAACAATGACTGACATTCTTACACTGTAATATTAAATCTGTAAAATATAAATCATTTAGTTAACAATAATACGAATCCTTATATGACACTACATGTAATTCAAAACTGAGTATGTTATGAAAGAAAAAAAACTAATTTTTTTGTTTTTTGAAAAATTCATCAGTAAAATCTAATAAAACAAAATTTTATAAACTGAAATGGTATTCAATTGTTAATAGAAAATGAAAACAATTTTAATAAATGTAGGAAATTAAAATCTACATTTTAACAAGGAAAATAAGTAATATTCTATCATGAAACTAACTACAATAACATGTGAAGTCACCTATACTTTCTTAATACGATTGAAATTACATTGGTATGGGGTCCAACCCGTAATGTAATAATCTAAGGCTTTAATAGATGTACAGTACAATCAGTAAAATCAACACATCATTCTTATACTAGAAAGCATATCTCTCGAGCATAAAAACTTGCCGTAAACGTGGAAGTATGGAAGGTTCTATAACGGAACCTCCTCCTCTTCCATTCCACACCACACTACTAGTGACCTGGCCCCCACTTCAGCAATGCTCAGAATTGCTGAACAGGCAAAAAAAAATTATACATATACATATATATTCGTCCATATACATATATGTATATCCTCTACTAGCTGCAACATCTAACCCACGAAAAAAGAAAGAAAGAAAGAAAAAAAGAAAAAAGGAATTCCTTTGGATGAATCTATTTTTAAAAACTGAATGCACATCTATATATATTTTTAATTTTGTAAAAGGCTTTCTAAGGCTATAAGCAGTTAATCAAAACAAAACAGAAACAAAAAAAGAAAAAAAATCACATATAAAATTCACCCGAGTACTTAACCCGCCCAATTACTACTTAATTAAACCTTTACCATTTTTTTTTTTTATATTTTGGTTTAACATGCATCCAATGACAGTGCTGCTGCCTTCCTCTTTGTTTAGAGTCACCATTTTGAATGTGACTGTAATGAAGAATGGAAACAAAGTGAAACTATTTTTGCAAAGCATTTATAGTCTTTTGACTTTTGACAGAGGCTATAAATAGAAGCAAAACAAGTTCCTCAAACATTGTTTTCCTGTTACCGTGTCTCAGAAATGGCATTTCCCTTTTTATTTTTTTAAGTATCATGTTATACAGTATAATATGCATAAATATTACACTACAATGCATTAAAATAATTTTATATATATAATCTCTATATATCTATCTCTCTCTATATCTCCAGTATGTGTGAGTTTTCTGTGTTTATTTGAGAGTTTGTCTTGTGCTGCCTATGGTTACTGTATGGTTAAATGGGCCATTTCTGAGACAGCTTTGGTTTCGAAAAAAGAATGGTGCCCTTTGACTGATCGGTATTAGCAAGTAAGCAACGAAACGTGGCTCTGAAAATAATAACACTGAAGAAATAATACTCTACTTTGATGTACAGTCTATGGCACTTCATGAGAATCTTCAACAACATGGTTCTTAAAGCCATGATGTGCTTTAAAATATACACAGCTATGGTTTTGCTTGGCACATTCATCTCTGTCAGATCCCTCCCTCACCACCTCTTACAATCTATTACATTAAAAATATTACTCTTCAACAAAAATGACTGTGCATGCACACTTTTGTCTATAATGGCAATTTTAAATACAAGGTGCACCTTTGTTATTTGTAAACCTTGAAAGAAATAAACTTATTTTTTTAAAAAAATTATATCTTGGTCTACAGACGTACCAATACATGATAGAATCATGGTTACACCATAGTCTGTCTTTTCAAGATGGCGCGAGTATGTAGGAAATTAACTAGGTGGATGCATACCAAAATACATATGCATCTCTCTGTGCTAGAAAAGAGAGACAATGTTGTTCTTTTAGACATTAAGATCACCTCAGCACAAATATCAATTCAATATACAAAATATCTAGGCAACAGTGTGCAGTGGGTTTCCATGTTGTCTTTTCATCTTGATAACATGCAATAGGTGGATGCTTTACGGCTGAGGGTTTGGCTGGGTGTGTTGCGTGACAGTATATACATTATGGCTAACGACCTTGTCCTTTATTCTAACCAAGCACACTGTCCTCTTCTCTTTAGTATGATCTATAAAAAAGAGGGAGGGGGAAGAAAAAGAATCTTGTTGAATAAGATGTCTCGGCAGAACCCTCTATATCCCCACAATGCATTCCGTGGTGTCTTTCAAAGATTTCATCTCAAAGGATGGACAATTTGTTGGTGTGAAATAGATATGTTTTTACTGAGTAGTCTCAGCATATTCACAGTGTTGGAATGGTAAATGGAAAAACTGAGGAAAATGGACTTTGCCTTCTCTAAACAAGTGAAACATGACACGCTGCGGGACAGTTTTGCAATCCATGCTCCCAAACCACCCAGGAGTAAGGGAGCAAGGCCCCTTACAATTAGACTGGTACACATGTGTCACCCCTTTCATAATGCTGGTTTGTTAAGTAAGGTCCAACCTATACAGAGCTATGTTTCAGAAGAAATGGTTAGGCTTCATGCATTTAGCAATTCATGGAATAATGCACTGCATTTCAACAGGAAACCAACTGTATTAATTAGTTGCTTAATAAGCCCAAGACTAATGGACTTTGGCAGAAAAAAAACCCCAAATTTTTTCATCAGTACAAGTAATATGAAGTTTCTTTCTAAAGCTCCGAAAGAAATCTTGGAGAATTTGGGGCCTGCTGGTCTTATACCAACATTCATCAATTAATTGGTAGACTGCGCTTTTCACTGGGGTTCATTCCTTTCAAGAGTTCTTTATTCATCAAATGAATGTTTTAATCAACTGCCGTTAAACACAATTCAATGGAAGAGGAGAGACAGTACAGTTTATCATCCTTTCCCTGGTCCTTCAGAATGGCAACAGACCTTGGAGAGAATCTAGTAAAGACACATCATTTTATAGACGAGGCCATCCAGAAGGCCAGCATGACTTCAAGCCAGTTAATGGCAGAAACGCTGCCTTATTGTGTCAGGACACAGTTATAAGGTTGTGGTCATTTCTCAAAGAAACACATCATCCATTTAGTCAACAGGGTGCAATGGTCTGTGGGGGTAGGGGTGGGGAGAGACACTGAGCTAAGAGTCAGGGTCTTGAGTTCAAATGTCTGCTCTGCCAGTAGTATCCTGGTTGACCTTGTGTAAGTCATTTCATTTCATTCCTCTTGCCATTCATTTCCTCATCTATAAAACGACAGATGATGTCTAAGGACGCTTTTAGCTCTAGAATTTCAAGATCCTTGACATTTGAGTCAAAGTAAAAACACTGATACACTTTCTTATCACTACTTTTATCAGCATGCATTTCTATAGAGCTTTGCGTAACTTGTCTCTTTTGATTTCCACAACAACCCTGTGAGGTAGGTGCTGTTATTATCATTACCCCTGTACAGTTGAGGAAACTGAGGCAAATAGAGGTGAAGTGACTTGCCCAGGGTCACAGAGCTAATAAGCTTCTCAGGCAGAAATCAGACTTAGGTCTTCTTTCACTCTATCCACCATGCAACTGAGCTGGCTCAGATACTGAAAATGGCTTCCTAACGAGAAGTATAATAATTTTGGAACTGACACTTTTTAAAACTTGATATCTATAATCAGCCCTTTGCTTACGTTAATAAATAAATTATTCTTGAGAAAGAAAAGTAAATGGATCCTTTAATTTTTTGTGTGTGTGATTCTTCTCTCACAGATGGTCTTCAATATTTAGTTAAATTTTAAAACTTATAGCTTGCTACCTGCATCTATAGCCACAAATATACACATCAGATATGTAAAGTAATAGGAATAGGACTATTTTTTTTAACACATTATAACTTACCCACCAAGATGAGTGTTGTCCCCTTCAAAACAGTCACCCTGGGAGTCTAGACACTTATTCCAACAACATAATTACCATCAGAGCCAGTATTTAAGCCACACAAGGTCAGCCTCCTTAATGTATAATCATGCAATTATTCACCGGAAGTGGTAAGACCAAGCCTGATAACTCACCGGGTTCAACAGATCTACCTCCTGGCTTCCTTCAAGGAAGGCTCCAATCTCACCTTCTGCAAGAAGTCTTTCCTCATCTCCTCTAATGCTAGTGCCTTCCCTATGTTGCTTATCTCCAATTCAGCCTGTTGTTTTCATGTCATCTCCCCCACCGGATTGGGAGCTTCTTAAGG
>NW_020954588.1:47666978-47703853 GCF_900497805.2 Vombatus ursinus
TTTTTTTTTTTTTTTTTTTTTTTTTTGCATCTCCAGTGCTTAGCACAGCACCTGGACATAGTGGGCACTTATTAAAAGTTTGTTGACTTGCACCAAATCCCCCTATTCTCAAAAGTCATTCTTATCTTCTGAGTCCAAAGACTTTACTGCCATTGAAGATGTTAAAAACAAACAAATAAACAAAAATGGCCCAAGAGGTGTCTCTGAAGACCGTGCCAAAGGTGAGGTCCAAAAGGGGGTTCAGCAATGTTGGTTCTACATTGTTGGAATAAGGGTTTAGCTTCACAACATGATTAACTCAAAAGGGACAAGATTCGATTGGTTGTGCTTATGTTTGCTTAAAAAAAATAGTCATATTATATATATGTCCTTGTTCCCTCTGATATTACCTGGCATCTATTCTGTTTTTCACATGTGTTCTCCTCCATTAGAAGAATTCCTTGAGGGCAGGGACCATATTTATCTTCCTTTGTTTGCCCAGGGCCTAAGCACAGTGACCCGCACATAGCCATGGCTTAATAAATACTTTTGAATTAATTAACGAATATACTTGTATTCTTTGAATACAGTGCAGGTATGGGGGCACATATATATACATATATGTACACATATGTATATTCATTATCTTTTTAGTAATCTAAAATATAATTCTGAGGCGATAAATCTAAATAATACATTAGGGCTCTATAGTTCTAAACTTTGCCTCAGATTTAGAATTAGGATTTGATTTTTCCTCCCTTCTTATGGAAATTTCATGATATAAAAGAAAAAAATTCCATCTTGGTTTGATTTATTTCTTTCTCCTTTCTATTATAAAGTTTATTTTAAGAATCATTATAACTTTTAGATGTGTCTACATTAAATATCCCAGATATCTATGATACAAAACATAAGGATACTTAAAAAGTAAATGGATTTTTCCCCTATCAAGAACGTATCTAAAGTCTTTTAATAGCAGTATTGTATGCTTATGTAATCTTTACAAATTATAGGAAGTACACAACTACATATAATGGATGAGAAACTTACTGTTTGGTGATGAAATTTCTACATCTGGGTAACATACTTGTGGCTAGTCAGATGTTCGGCAGATATTATGGGTATCTAGCAAATAAAAAATTGTTTTTAATGAATGACCCATGCAAGCCAGCCAACAACCAAGCGACATAACTATCTCATCATTATTAAGTAATAAGAAAAGTGAAGTTCAGTTGTGAGGTGATGGTTCTTAATCAATATAATAATAAGTTAACGTCAACTTGAATGCCAAAGTAGCAACTTCATTTTTCCTTGGTTTAACAAATCGTTGTGTTAAGTAGGTACTACTCCACAAATGTAGATAAGTGTTACCAGTTGTTTAGAAGTAAAAGAAGTTAAATTACAAAAGTTCATGCACTGCCGTCCCTTTTTGTTGGCCTACACACATCTGAGATTTCCTTGACTTGGAAAATGATGAGGAGTAAGAATGTTTTGCTTAAATCGTGCATCCAACTCCAGACATTTTCTCTCCTCTGAATGTGTCTGCAAATGTTTCAAAAGTGAACCCCCCAAAGCAGCCATGAGTGATAAGTGGTAACAGAGCCACAGAAAACATGGCCACTCAAGCTTCTGGACAATTCGCATATGGAACTTTCCAAAAATGACTTTTATAACTCAAGCGTATGTTTCATCATCTTTCAAACAAAATAACAATAGGAGAGGAAGTGAGAAACAAATGCATTCAAAATAGATGTGAAAATAGCTAGCTTCCATAATTCAAAATTTGTAGTTTTATCTTCCTCTAAAAGCAAAAATTGGAGAAGCTAAACTGCAGAAGGAAGCGCAGCCTACTGGAAACGGTCCTGGAGGACTCATGGCACTGCCTCTTGGCTTTTCAGTGTGTGATTTTGAGAAAGTCACTTCATCTCTCCTAGTCTAAATTTCCTCATCAGTAAAAATGGAGAAAATAATCCTTGGCCTGCAGATCTCATAGGGTGGCTGGGAGGATAAAATGGAGCTGATATAAGTGAAAGCATTTTTCCAAACGTTGGACACGCTCGGCAAAGGTAAGGATGGCCATTAAGTGCCGTTGTCTATTCTGCTGGGGCAACTGATTCGATTTCTTTTTGGATGCTCATCCTTCAAGTGACATCTCGACACAACATTACAGCATTGGCAGGTAGCACTAGAATGGGCTCCAAACAAAATGAAGCTTCTCATACCATTTTCCCTGCTGTGGCAGGACAGGATGTTGTACCCAACAGTGTAGGAGCATCAAGAATGGGACTGCAGAAACATACCGGGGACCTTCAATACCCTCAATACCGAGGAAGGGCCAGAGAGAACTTTCTCCATGCATGCAGGTTACATTTGATGCCAACGGTTATTCCCCAGCATTGCTACTGTACTGTAAGCATATACATTGCTATGTATATGTAGATATAATATATATGGGCATATATATGTATATCTAACTTTTCATTCTTTGGTCACAATATTTTACCATGTTATGAGGAGCCCAAGAAAGTTATGCGTGAAATGGTCATAGCGAAATGCAAAAAAATGTAAGTGTCCCTAGAGCCCAGATGGCAAAGGGAATGTGGAAATTTATTTTGCCGTGATTTTGCTTACACTAGCAATTCTGTGGTCATACATGGCACATGGGACAAAGAAGTTTCGATTCATTGATCTTTACAGTAAACAAGCCACTTTAGATGCATTAAGAAATGTCTTCTATAGATTACTTCCTGAAATGCCCACATATGCCCCGGCTAGCATTCTTGTAAATGAGTCTAATGGGTTAGCGGAACTGGGGATGAGGAGAAGGCATTGTGACAAGATTTAATTAAAAAAGAAAAGTAGACGTTTCTTTGCTAAGAACTGTTTAAAGCTTGTCTGTCAGAGTTTTGAAAAAAAAATTAAAATTACTTTATTATTATCTTAGCATTATTTGTCAAGGGTGGATAGACTTGTAACTGAGAAATTTGGAATCTGGGGCAAGTTCCACAAATTATTTCTAGGTCTGTTGCCCTAAAGGGAATTTTCCATTGAGGCTGAGGGGAAGATGGGGTTAGGTGGTGGGGAAAAGAATTGACCTGAGCTCATCATCTGGTAGCTTCCTCAATTAATGAATTACTCATGCTACTAGGTACAAAAATTACTAGGTACAAAACACTTCTGTTTTTATACAAGTTTTATCAGCACCTAGTAAATTCAGTGCCTTGTGACAAAGCCCTATTACCCTACCCCACTTACAGTACTGTGTACTGAAAAATCCAATAGGTGAAAACTCCTACCAATAACTCAATATTCTTTTGACCCTCAAATGGTCTTCCCCTGAATCCCTAGAGATTCCACAAATCTCTTAAGAGGGGCTCTACAAAACCTGATCATTTCTGTTGAACAGGCAGCCTTTCAATGTATCTATTGAACTTAATGGGGCCATTTTTAAAGAACTCAGTTTACAAGTGTGGTCATTTCTGGCATAAAGAATTGACCTTGGTATTTATCTCTTTCCCCACTCTTTCTTTGAAAATAGTGTGGGTGTGAACTGAAAGACACCCTGCACCAAATGAACTTCTCCTCATGTGCACCCGGAAGAACACCCTCTGATCCCTACTTTCAGTACTCAGAATCTCTACATGAAATGTTAAGACCAAGTCAGAAATGCCAGTGTAAATCCGATTTCCTTTAGGAATGTTGCGGCAACACCCTTGGAGCACCGAGCCAAGGCACAAAAGCATTCTGCCACTCATCAAAGAGAGAAGGTATAGGCCAACAAGAGGAGTATATGAGACCCCCATGCTTAGTAAAAGCACCACCCCAGCCCTCACGGACATATGGCTCCCACGGACCTCAACGGGAGCTCAACGTGCGGGAGAGCTGTTGGACTGAGCCCCATGAGAGTTGGGGTTTTGGTTTTGGTTTATTTTTTTTTTAAAGAAACAAGCTGTAAATGAGCAAACCTGGTTGGCTGTGGCTGATGCAGCGAAGGGAACACTTGTGGCGGACGTTGTTGTAGCGGACACAGTGGCGGGCGTAGCACCGTGCACCATGGGAACTTTCGGAGGGAAAATCATATAAGCAAACATACAGAAGAGTGTAGCAGCATGGAAACCATGGTAACATGGGGAGGACCATCGGGCAGGGCGTTTACCACAGCGGTAAGCCGCGTGACGAGGCATCGTCACCAGCGAATGACATGCAATCACAGTGCAAAGCAGGACAACATTCCGGGGAGGAGGATGACAGGAGGGAGGGGGCAGGGAGAGGGAAAAATGAAAGAGAAAAAAAGGGGAAAAAAAAGCTTGTTACCATCAAATCAGGAAAATAACACAAACAGCTTTATTTGGCTAAGTCAACTTAGGAAACTTAAAATGAGCTCACATTTAGACATTCAAAATCTCAGTGAAAACATAAGTGTTTACTAAAGCTCCATTTGAATAAAAATCTATTACCATATTAACTTCTATAAAGATAACACAATATATTACTTTTATGAGATAGATTTCTTAAAATACCAGAACCCACAGTCCAATCAAAATCCACCAAAAAGATGACCAAAAAAAATCACTATTGTGTGTAAAGGAAAACACCAATTCCTGGATTTACTTGATCCATGTCAATTAAAGAGATGAACTGCATTTAATTGACAGGTTTTTGTCAGTGCAGGGGGAGTCAATTTGCCCAAGAGCCGCACACATTAAACTAGCAGTGGATTTTGAGGGGCTGTGGGGTATACCACCAGTTGAAGATAATCAAGAAATGAAGCTGGCACCTACCAACACTTGTAGCGGGTGTCATGCACAAGATTGAGCCTGCCCATCATGCATTGCAACAGGAAGGTGGATTTGAAAAGGGAAAAGAATTAAAACAACCCATCACACGTGTAATTAGGAAATTCTTTTGAACAAAGAAGAAACAAAAATGTTATTATGGGAACAGTGGCACGTAACCATCAGCACAATCCAATCATACAATGGCCCAGTGAGTGATATGTTAGGCCTGGTCCCAAGGGAAGATTAAAAGGCAACATAAGAAGGGGCTGGTCTGCTTTTGCTTTTCCTTACTGCTGTCTAGCATCAACTCATAACTAAACATTATGGGGGTGGGGGAACCAAACGCTTCTAGGCTACTGTCCAAAGAATGGTATTATAATGGCTTGCTATCTGGGTATACAGTAATAATGCATTAACTCTTCCTTTGGATTGAGCTTAAACTAAATAATTCAAGATGTCATTTTCTCACAAAACATTAAAGAGTACCATAGACAAAATCGACTTAACAACATAGTGAGGTCAACCAAGCAGAAGTAAGGGGGTTCCCATATGCTTACTTCCTTGTCCTTGGTCCATAGGGCCTTGCATGATAGAGACACATCACCTGGGTATGGGGCTGTGCAGGGAGTGCGGTTAGTTGGTGGTGGAGGTGAATGCAGTCATTTTCTACACTTGTGAACTAAGGTATGAAGACACCATGCAATATAAACTGAGCAAAAAGTCAAAAACACAAGTCTGGATTTCCTTGGATGCAGAATTTAAAGATAGGATGACAAAAAGCAGTTTAGTCTCATACAGATGCAACCTCTTTCACTAGGGCTTATATCCCCAGGAGCAGACTGAGGCATCCACGGCAGGATTAGGCACAGGAGGCTTGAACGATCACCCAGGCCACCATATCAATGTGGACATTTTGCTGAGTTTATGATACTTTAAAAAGTGACTGGACTTCAATGCAAGCCTTATGATGCATGCTTTGGGGAAAACAGGTGAGGTTAAGCAGTGAGCAGATAAGGCCTCGCCATTATTACTCACAAATCCTTCCACCAGCATATGTCAAAAGAAATATGATAAATACCAAGCAGCCCTCGTTTTTTTCCCTTGACACATGAGCAATGAAAATCTAATTCACTTGAAAAAAAAACCCTCCAGGAATAGGCATTTTCCCATATGCAGAATGACTTTTGTTAAGACAGAGACCTTTTTAAGTAGCTGGATATAAAAAGATCAAATGATGTTATTTTTCAACCCTGAAACTTGGCATCTCTCATCTTAAATACAACTTGCTGGTGGCACCTGGGGTCAATTCTCCTTCAAAAAGCATTTGCTAATGGAGCCTTTCCAGAGGCAGCCCTTCAGAACAATGTCATAAATGGTAATAATAAATGACTGCGGTTATAGCGAGAAGAGCAGTGGGTAAGTTGTTGTCACACTCAAAGAAAGCTTGGACAGGCACGCTAGCTGGTGCTGTGCGATGGCTGGGGAGTCAGAAGGCATTTTCCCTATAGAAACAGCTTTAAACAAAGTGGTTATGTCCCTAGGCAAGCTCACAAAAAACGTTTGACTCACGATGCCCCTGAATTAGAATAGTCGTAAGAATAGCTGTCTACAAAACTTAGGGCAGCATAGAAATACTAGTTATTATTTATTACTACTGTGGCCATTATCTCCTTGGTATACTACTTTATGGTTACCAAACAATCTTCTCATGTGATATGGCCCAATAAATTGGTCTGAGCAAGGATTGTTAGCCTCATTTTATAAATGTGTAAACCAGGGTTGAGAAAGAGCCAAAACAGCTTGTTCGAGGTCACACACATTGCAAGGGAGGTAGCCCTGTCCAGGGACCAGACTTTCTACCTCCAAGTCCAGTGCTCGCCCCATTCTAGAGCACTGAAAATACTCTAGAACATTGGAAGTCAAAGTGGCTAATGGGGAACAGTATTTGATTTGGAACTGAAAGACTGGGTTCAAATTTGAGCCTTGCTCAAATTTATGACTCTCTTTATGACTCTAGGTAATCCAATTAATTTCTCTGGGCCTCCATTTTCACATCTGAAAAAGGGAGTGATTTGGAGTACATCATCTCTAAGGGTTTTTTCAAGCTCGAAATCTGTCATCATCTAAGAGTAGAAATCTGTGAATCATCAGGTATACGAAGGTTTTTATGAGAAAATGCATTCTGAGTTCCAGGAATATGCATTTTTCTCCCTGACATCCTTGCCCCATCTGCCCGAAAGTGGGATGGGTCCATTGTCAAGCAGACCGTACCTATGAGGGAGTAAGCCAGTGAAAAAATGGTGGCATATAGAGGATTTTCACTGGAGGTTCCTAAAATGGGCCAATTGGATATCAGGAAAAAGCAGGACTGCTGGTCGTGTATCAAGGGAAAGATTTTCCAAGGTAGAATACGATGCCACTATAGGCTATGATTTGGGGTGTCTGGGGTCTTGTGCCCCACTGTTCTAGTTTGCAGTGCTTCTGAGGCACTGTCCTTTCAGAAGAAAATAGATACAGAAGTGATTTATACTGGTAATAATGTGGAAGCTAATACAAGACAAAACCACAAGCTAAATTTAAGGCTGCGGGGCAGGGAGCAGAAATACATTAGTTCTTCTAATTACTCTGATGGAGGGGGGAAAGAAAATGTACACACTGAAGAGGTATTTACTGGTAAAAAGCAGTTTAAAGGTTGTGGAATATTAGACATTTCTCATTACTCTATGCCTATTTCCATGTTATAACTCACCTGCTGTATTCTATCATTCCATGCATAATTAGGTCTGCATGCTAAAAACCAGTTAGCTTTGCAATCTCTTTCTAATATGGAACGGTAAAGCCTTTCATTTCGAATTTTAGTCTGAGTTATCATCACCATGAAGATTACAATATGTGCAGACATTTTGGGGAGGGATCAGCCACAGATGAACAGAAGGCAGCAGGGAGAATACTTGCTGGGGGCAATGATTCACGAAAACAGAAAACCTAGCACTGTAGGACCCGTTTACCCATAAAACAATCTCTTGTGAAAGACCTTTAATATTTCTCTTTCTTTCCAAAGGACTGGTTTGTTAACAAGGAGGGATAAATGGACACTGGCTGCTTAAACGCCACCCCTCACTCTCCAGCCTAAGGCAAAACTGCCCCTCCACGTCCATTTTCCCTTCAATTAAGTAGCCAAAATTGGGAATTTATGAGAGAACGTCTGTTTTAAAACCAATTTTTTGCTCCGATGAAAGGCCAGGGACTAGACCTGTCATTTCACTTGTATAGTAAACTCCCAGGTACGGAACCTCCCTCTACCAGTGGTCCCTTCTCTGTAATCTAGAGTCTTAGAGGTTTTCCTGGGGGGTTCTGGGGGGACCTGCCTACAGTGACTCAGAGATCCACTATGTTAAACCGCCTCCCTCTGATTTTCTGAACCGCTTCCTAATTGTACATTGGCAAGAAAAGGAAAAAATAATTTGTAGGATGGTACTTTTCAAATTGGAGGCATCTATAATGATTTTTTTTTTATTTAGGGGCAGCTTGGTAGGATAGTGGATAGAGCATTGGGCCTGGAGTCAGGCAGAAATAAATTCAAATCCGGCCTCAGACACTTGTTAGCTGTGTGACCCTGGGCAAAGCACTTAGTCTCTATTTACTGCAACTTCCTCATCTATAAAATGGGATTAATAATACTACCTTCTTCTCAGGTCTGTTGTGAGCATCAGCTAAGGTAATCACAAAGCACATAGCAGAATGCTTGGCACAAAGTGAGCTCTGTGTAAATGTTACCTATTATTGTTATTCTAAACAGAGACATGGATAGATAGATATATGTCTATCCACATATATGTGTGTGTGTTTATATGCATATTTATGTGTATGTCTGAATACATATCTAGAGATACACATATATCTATAAAGATATATATGTATGTGCATATATTGTGTTGTGTGTATGATATATATCTATACTGGTTGTCCCAAAAGTCTTAGAGAAGCCGTAACCTTTAAAAGCTTAAAAATGCCCTAAGATTTTTGGGACACACACATACACACACACACACACTTCTAATGAAAGGGGAAAAAAACTGAAAGAAGGAAGAAATTTTATGTTTCAGATGGGAATGTGCCACCAATCTATGATTTCACAGGTCAGATACAGATTACAATCCCTCAGTCTCAAAGGCAATTGTTTTTATGTGCTGATGTAGCTGAAAAAATTCATCACCCACTGCCCAATATTCTAGGGACGAGGTTCTCAGACCTACGCAAGGTTAGTGCTCCAGCCAAAGGCAGCGTACACATACGCTCCAGGCTCAAGGCCTTTTGAACATGATAGGAAATACCAGAACTTGTGTCCCACTGCCCTCATCTTGGAGTGTCCAGGGCCACCTCGCTACCACAATTGAGCAATAAAGTAAGACTTAGGTGGAGCACGTGGGGGAATGTGGGTTTAACTGGGTTTGCCAGACGAGAATTGTAAAAATGGCCTCGGGTGCCCTTCTTATGGCATACAGAGATAAATAGGATAAACCTGGTAAACGGACAGTTGAACCCTTTACTGTAAGAAAGTTTCCAATGTACTCAAATTTTAGTCCTTTACCGACCTAGGGTTCAAGCTATAGTGTTTCCCTATCCAGTTTCAGAACTAGAAAACTTTAATTGTTCTAAAGAATTGAGATAAACCATCTAAACAACGTTAATTTGCTTACAGTCACCCCTTATTTGAGCCAGCAGCCTGGAGGACATGAATTAGAATTCTCATTCCCACATATGTCAATTAACCTGCAATTTTGACACTGGGCAGTATCAGTAGTTATAATTTTTTATTAATTGGGCCCATGATTTCTTTAGAATAGAAAGATTGCAGTGAGGAAACTCCTTCCATCAATGCAGACTGGCACTTGCTCATTATAGAGTGTTGGCTGGGGGCACTGAGAAGGTAGGTGACTTTACCAGGGTCATACAGCCAGTACGTGGCAGAATCAGCTCTTCTACCCAGTTTTTCCACACTGTTAGGCTAGGTCCTCTAACTACTGTTTCTTTTTGCTAGCTATAATAAACCTATATTCATTTTAGGAATTGACCAAAATCACAAATGATACAAAACTAAATTAACAAATATATTTCTGAAAAATATTCAGTGGAATCATGGCAGGAAAATAAATTCATTTTCAAATGTTCATTTATAGTTTCAGCTCCTTTAATGGGAAAAAATCAAACCATGTTTGAGTTTTAACCTTTGGAGGAAAATAATCTTGACAGAGAGTTTATGTCTGTGGTTGAGTTTGAAATTAACTGAGATCCCAGCTTTATATATTCACAGGGAGCAAATAGGGAAAGAGCAGAAACTCTCAGATTACTTAGGGAAGAGTAGTAAGTAACTCATTTATTTAAGGCAATACAGCGATTGGAATCAGTGGACAATCTCTTTGCAGACCTATGGGACAGCTGGTGCCATCTTGTCTCTTCAGGTTTTCTCTACCTACCTTTCAAGGGAGATAAATGAAAACAGAAAAATCAACCCTCTAACAAGGTGCCACTTCATATCTTCCTAGTGAACAATTTGAAAACAGTAAGGGTCTTGGAGCAAGAAAGTATAAAATGAATTAGTTATTTAGATAGTGAGAACAGAGGAAAAGGAGATGAGAACATAATTTAAATTTTCATTTTAAGGAAGACCCTAAGTCTCGTTTCATACAGTCCATAATACATTAAGAAAAATACTAAATTCCAAAGAAATCATCTCATAGGAAGTCAGCATGAGACACAAAGTCACTGGTCTCTTACTGAACAATCATGACAAAACAAGACTTTCACATTTGGTTTTGTCTAGTTCTGAAAATCTGGTTGTGAATGTAGATTGCTTGCTTCATCACAGTGTAACCAGCTAAGCTACAGAAAGGTCATGGCAACTCTCTGTAGGCAAAGCCCCAACTCCTTACCTGGTGGGAGAAAGGCTGTATGCTGTTGTAACTGCATGTTGGCAAGAGCCTGCTGGTATTGGAAAATACCAGTGTTAAAGACCGCCGTGGCACCATTGGTTTTTTCAAGAGCAGGCCTCTTTGGTAATGGGGGAAGAACAGCTTGTGGGATTCCCTGTGTGGTGAATGAGTATAAAAAACAAAGACCAGTAAAAAAAAGAAAAGAAAAAGAAAAAAATCAGTAGAAGGCTCAAATAGTTAGGGAGCACCATCTTTTTCCATGAGCAAGCAAGCAGCAGAGCAGACTTAACTAACCAAAAAAAACAAAAAAAAAAACAAAAAAACAAAACAAAAAAAAAAGCAAGATAAAAGCTTTAAAGGAAGCATTACTTTAGTCTAAGAAAAAAAAAACACACTAGTTAAAGAAAACATGTTGGAGCCATATGTTATTATGAACTAAAGTGCTTCGAAGTTACACAATGCTTCAGGCTTACAGTAGGAAGCCATTATTCTGGAAAAAGGACAAGGTGAGCTGCTAGCTCCACGAGCAGGTTAATCATCATCTTACTGATAAGAGTGACTGCGGCAGGGAAGCTCCATGTTACTCTGCTCCCACCTGCCCCGGCCCACCCCCCCCCCATCTAACTCAACATGCAAATGGCACCAGGGGCATGCAGGTACCTCACCCCTGAGCTACCTATGGCCAAACTACAGAAGAACCTCCCTAAAGCCATGCCAACCAAATTGATCCATCCATAGTCAGTCATAGATAGAACTGTAGCGTCCTCTACATACTTTATCAGAACATCTTACAATGCAGTTAAACTGAATGTGGGCCAATGGACTTTTAAGAATCTTTGGTTGGTTGGTGGACAGACAGAGATTTACTTAGTAGCCTTCCCCACTAATCATATCAGGAAACCACACTCAGTTTTCCATTGTATTTTAAAACTTTACAACAGAAAAAAAAAAGGAATATTTATTTTTTTAAATAATAAAAAAAAACTCGTATCTACAATAAAGCTACATGCCAAGCTAAAAGGTGAAAGGTCATAGTACCAGGTCAAAGGTTGCCTCGAGGGGTCGCTTCAGTGATTTGACAGCCGACTGAGTCTTAATTAGCAGGCAGCGAGCACATGATGGCAATGGGCCAGTGGGGTTCAAGCGCATTAACATAAACAGCAAGCAGAGGTGCATCATGGGGGCAGCAGTGCATTTTTGGGTAGGTGAGAAAAAAACAAATAAAAAAACAAATCATCGGAATGCCATATACAACGAATAACAAGACTAAGCATGCACAATAAAAGGCAATACTAAGTTGTTATTGTGAGGATACAACCTCTATGTAGTTAATTACAAACAAGATATTCTAACAGGAAAAAAGAGTGAAAGAAGAGATAGGAAGAGAATCTAACTTCTGCATTTTTTTTCTCTCAAGTATCCATCAGGAAACACATTGGAAAAAGAACTCTCATATTTTACTGGGCTATGAATATCACATAACAATATTTAATATGAACACTTTAATGATCAAATTAGTATTTATGTAAAAAAAGACAACATTAACAACAGCTAATCAAGGAACAGAGAATGAACCTATGAAAATCAGCTATTAGACCACATTATAATGTAGCTTAAAAATACATTTTCTTTCCACCATTAACCTGAAACTTTCCTTCAGAAGTATTGTGCTTCTTCTACTCTAGAAAATGGTAGATGTATGCTTCTTCAGCTTGCAGTTATTCTTAGGTCATAATGTTATTCAAGACAGTCAAAACAGTAAGTAATTTTTTTAATGTCCTACTTAAAGTTAGACACTATTTGCTTGATGCTGTCCTCCTAAAGTGTTCCAGACTGCATTATTGTTATAAAGCAGGGCAGAGGAAGGTAGAACCTCTGGTGTGTACAAAGTGTATACACCAAGGGAAAAAGAATGACCAATTAGAATGAGTGCAGGAATGACGGTGATATGGTTAAATCTTGAAATAAGCATGCTGCTACTTACACTTCACAACTTTCAGAAACAGAGCTGTAACTAAGGAGGTTTGTTCCCCGGGGGGAAAGTACCAATAACCAAGGCCAATGCAATGTGCATTTGTCCCCAGTTCAGGTCGATGGAAGAGCAGGGGAGGATGAGGAGGGAATTCACCTCAAGCCAACCTTTGGTAACTTCCTCTTTTGGCTAATTATTCTCGCTCATTAGGTGCTCTATTGTGTCTGTCTTCCTGAAGCACAGTAAGTGGTGGCTGAGACTTCAAAAGTCAGCAAGCTGGGGCAAAACTCTGATTGTCACATCTTAGTTATAGCTCTGATTCAGAATAGAAGAGAGTGAGTTAGGGAAATAATTTTTTTTAAATCAATCTGAAACTGTTTAAGAGCTTCGCTGAAAACACTGGGATATACCTGAACCACTTTATCGTCAGCAAAAAAAGTTTTTTTTTCAATATAACAAAAACCAATAAAATGAATAAACACATAGCTTAATGTATTTCCTTTTTCAAATTTTCTTTGAAAGGAGAAGCTGCTTCCGTGACTTACCATAGCAGCTGCAGTGGCTGCAGCCTGGGCAGCTGCAGCCTGGTTGACCTGGTATTGGGCAGCCTTGATCTTGGCTTGTAGATGGGCGGGAGGGTGGAAATATTTGCACTTTTCCCGAGAGCATCTCCCTTTAATGTAATCCATGC
This sequence comes from Vombatus ursinus, assembly GCF_900497805.2. Taxonomy (NCBI): domain Eukaryota; kingdom Metazoa; phylum Chordata; class Mammalia; order Diprotodontia; family Vombatidae; genus Vombatus; species Vombatus ursinus. The sequence continues at coordinate 47,680,332 of NW_020954588.1, forward strand.
ACACGGTGACAGTGTTATCATTGGTATCAATCATAGCACTGTCAGCAGGATGAGCAAATCGGCAGTCATTTTCTCCTCGGTTACAATTGCCCCGTTGATACTCTCGACATACCTGTACGGTAATCGAGGGAAAGATAATTAGGAAAAATCCTGCCAAACAGAATCCTTCTCAGCTTGGGATTAACTTCTAAAAATGAATGATTAATAAATTACTAAATGAGACAAAAATAGAAAGATTCATAATCTGAATATCGTGGTATTTTATAAATTAAGTACCTGAGTAATCTGCAAATAAGACTTCAGAAACAGAAATATATAACTTAATTGCTACTTATCCACATATAAAATGTATCCTTTAAAAAAAGAAAAGCAGGTATCATGTTAATCATAGTGAATGATCTAAGCTATGCAGCATACCTTCTTTGAAATAATCAAAGATTTATTGAGTAAATTTAGTAATACACAATTCCATGGATAAGTCGATCAGCATTTATTAAGTGCTTATTATGTGCTAATCATTGAGAACACAAAGAAAGGCAAAGACACTCTCCCTGCCCTCAAGGAGTTTACCTTCAAATGGTCCAGAAAACATGTTAATAACTAGGTACACAAGGAGATTGGGGGGACTCGGGCAGCAAGCTGGGATTAGTAATAGGCATACATCATCTAGGAAAGCCTGGGGAGACCCATCAGCAGGAGGGCTGCAGGCTGGTGCATTTTCCATCATAGCCACTGTGGGACAGCACCTGCTAAGTTACAGAGGGCTTGCGATCTGTGCCAGTGGAAGCAGAAGGACCTGACTGACAAAATTATGGATCTTGAAGCGTGGGAGAGAAATGAGCAAGCTGAAAATGAAAATTAGGTTAATTTTCACCAGACTGAGATGTGGATGGAATGATTCAGGTTAATTAATTAGTGGTTAATGAATTTTCAGTGTTGATATACATTATTTACCCATACATTTACCCATGCAACCCCCTCCTATCATATCTAAATGTGTTGTCTTGTATTCAAAGTTTCCATGATACTCATTTCTAAAATAAAATATTTTGAAATTGGTTAAAATTCACCTTAGTGACTGAGTCACCATCCAACACATAGACTTTTATCCCTGTGTGTATCTCTCGTGCTCAGCGCAGCGCCTGGCCGCCATCAGGTACTTATTTAATAAATGCTTGCTGATTAACTAGTTTGTTAAGTTCACTAAGTCCACCCAAGTCGTTCCCCACCCCACTACTTAATAAACTCCAATGGCTCCCTATCACCTCCAGAATCAGATACAAAATCCCGTTTGGCATTCGAAGCTCTTCGTAACCTGCCCCCTCACATTTCTAGTCTTCTAATACTTTACACTCTCCTCCCCACCCATCTAGTCCTTGAAGCAGTGACCCCACCTCCTCACTGCTCCTCAAACAAGACATTTCATCTTCTGACTCCAGCATTATCCCTGCCTATCCCCCTCCTGCAATGTTTTCCCTCCTGGCTTTCGTGGATTCCATGAAGTCCCACCTAAAATCCCACCTTCTGCAAGAAGTCTTTTGCTATCCTCCTTAATTCCAGTGCCCTCCTTCTGCTGGTCGTCACCAACGCACACTGTCTCCATCTGTGTTTGTCTCCATCTATGTCATCTCCATCTTGTAGACCGTGAGCTCTTTGAGAACAGACTCTGTCTTGATCACTCGGATTTTTATCTCGAGCTTTAGCACAAAACGTCGTGCGTAGTCGGCACCTAATAAATGCCTATTGACTGACTTAGACTGGGATGGTTTGATGGACTGACACATCAAAGGCATTGTACTTACTGAGCTATTCCAACCTTTCTCCACAAGAGGGCCTTCCAAAACACATAATCTCCTTCTCAACTCTTTTTCCACTGGTCCTAATCCAAGGAAATATTTTCACTTTTGGACTTCCTTTTCATATTCTGGGCAAATACAGACCCTGAGCTCTTTATTCTTGTAATTAACATACAAAGAGGAACTTAAAGCTTGCAATGACTTAAAAAGTCAAAGTATTTTCTGATTCATACTTGCCAAGTAATTAAATCAGAACTCTGTTTATTTCCCAGTGTTTTGGCACTGTGATTATGATTAAAAGCTGTATGCCATTGATTAAGAAAAGAAAAGGGACCAAAAAGGTGCCCCACAACACTGTGAGCTCTCTTTCATTACTAATCCAAAAATGGTCACTCTCCTCCCTCTGATTTAAGAACTGCTCATTTGTTCATCAGATGCTTGGGACTTGGAAGGCATTTTGCTAAGGAACAATGTCTTTGAGAATAGGGATTGTTTCCCTGTGTGAATCCCCAGGGTGGGTACAGTACTTGGCACATAGGATGTACTAAATAAATGCTTGCTGACAGACTGACTGATTGCCTGGAGGAAGGTTTCCAAGGTCGGATGTTTAAGCCATCACACACCTGAACACCTAAAATACAGCCCTAACTATGAGTACCAAGAACATCTCTTTCCCTGGAGCATGGAATAGCCAGGCCCTCTTCCTCTTCTCCCCAACTCGCTTAGAGGGAGGAAAGCACCCCCAAAAACACCCTCCCCCAGAAAGGTAGAGGCTGGGCTGGGAGGGGTCTGGGAACCAATCAAGAACTCAATCAACCAACAAGCATTTATTGTGAGGTGAAGATCTTGCTTACGATGGAGGTGAGGGGCGGGAGAAGGGATTGATTCATAGAGGTTTGCAGTAAAGATCTGCAGAGAGAGATTAGGGCCTCTGCCCAGGGAAATCTTTGAGGATTAGCCCCGAGGGATCCTTCTCAGTCCTGGTCAGCTCCCCACACATCCTCTTGTGTTCTTTGTGACCTAGGGCTCACCTTCTTCATGTCCCACTGCTACCCTCTATGTCATCAGGCAAGAAACCGTTTCTCTTCCTTCTTTGTCCCACCAAAGAACAGAGCAAGTCGGCACATAACCCTACGTCTTCTAAGTGATTTTTGCTGTTAAGGGGACAAAGAGATAAAGAGAGGGAGTAGCAGGGCATCCCCTAATGCTTTTTCATTCAGATCCTTCGGAAAGACAAAGTCACACAAAGGATGCTAACAGCAAGTACTTTGTATGTAAGGGATGGCGGAAAGATTCGTATGAATTTCAAAGCTAGACTCAAGCCGTCCCAGTCACTTCAGCATTGGCAAGTTGTAGAGCGAGTCTTGGGGAGGGGGGTAAAGAGTACACCAGGGCTTCTGAGGTAGGAGAGGCAAGGGGAGGAGATAGAGGATCTGCCCATAAAGATTCTTCTAGGGAAGGAAAAATAAGTTAACAGCTACTGGAGGGGGCTGAGGTAGGATGCCTTCTCTGAAGGGGGTAGAGTGAGGGTGGAGAGAAGAAAGCAATAAAGTAAAACCTGACTTGGCAATGATCTGAGTAAAAACAGGGATGAGGACAGAAAGGCGACCTGTTGACAGAGACACAGTACAGAAGATAGGCAAAGGTAACAGGAAGTAAACGGACCAGGGTGTCATCAAAAGCACAGTGAAAATTAATGACTGACCTCTATTTGACTTGGACAAAATTAAGGGAAATGGCCATTAGTGAACTATACACTGATGAACCCAGAATAAACCTGTTAAGTTGGATTACAGCCCAACTTGTTTGAACAAATTTGGGCTGACACTGGGACTCAGGTCAGAGGACCTGAGATCACATCGCAGCCATGCCAACGAGATCTGCCTGTGAGATCTTACCCAAGACACTTAGCCGACTTCCTTAGGCCTCATTTTCTTCATCTGCAAAATGGGCTCTGAGGTCCCTTCCAGCTTAGTTCTCCAATCTGACAGTTTCAAAAGAACCCAAATCAAACATGTGACACTCAGTCTCCATTTTGTTAAGAGTTTTGATGAATGATTCCCAAGAGGCAAAGATAACCTACATTACAAACATTATCCTTTTATCAAACCAAGCCAGGAAGAGGCAGCCATATCTAACACGTGGCTTTCATCTTAAAGAGGGCGATATGAGATACGTGATCTGTTACTCATATTGTTACCTCTTCAGAAATGAATGGTTTGGGGCATCTCCTAATTTGCTCACAAAGAAATTGCTGGCAAGTGAATTATTACTCTATCCTGGTATTTGCTCTTACCCAGGTAAGGCCGGTAAGAAAGATAAACTAAAGTCTGAAAACCCTTTTCACAGGAACCTTCAAGTGACTTCAAAAACCTAAAATCACATTATTTCTTGTTTAGTTATTTCGGGCAGGTCCAACTCTTTGTGACCCCATTTGGGGTTTTCTTAGCAGAGATCCTGGAGTAGTTTGCCATTTTCTTCTCCAGCTCATTTTACAGATGAGGAAACTGAGGGAAACAGGGTCATACAACTAGAAAGTGTTTGAGGCTATATTTGAACTCAGGAGGATGAATCTTCCTGACTCCGGGCCTGGCGCTCTGAGCACTATGGCGCCACCTAAATTACCGCATGATTCTAGAATTACAGACCTCGAGCTGGAAGGGAACTTAGCATTCATTGGGTAGTACCTCCTTCTTTTTCCAGAGGAAGAAATTGAAATTCAGAGAAGTTTTGGACTCTGATGGATTCTATGTAAGGAAGACTACAAATATAATAAGCCATATTAATAATATAAATTATAAAAACATAATATTATAGTAATAGATTCTGAAAAGGCTTTTGATAAAATCTAGCACTTATTTCCATTAAAAACTCTAAGTATCAGGAACAAATGGACCTTAATAGAGTAAACAGCATTCATCTAAATCCAACTGCAAACATTGCATGAAATCAAGAAAGTTAGAAGCCTTTTCAATAAGAACAGGGATAAATCAAGGACATCTTTTATCAACATTACTATTTATCATAGTGTTAGACATGCTAGCTATAGTGATCAGACAAGAAAAAGAGAGTGAAGGAATAAGCACAGGCAAAGAGAAAACTTAAGTATTGCCTTTTCAGACGACACGAAGATTACTCAGGGAACACCAGAGAGTCAACTAAATTAACTGAAATTAGCAAAGTTGTGGGAGACAAGACTAGAGGTTTCACAAGAAGTAAGTTGTAGAGCCTGGGTCTGAGACCAGGTGACCTGACTCCCCAACAAGTGTTCTTTCCACTCTAGCAGAGGAGATGATTTCAGCATAATTCTCCCAGTGTGTAAATTTGGTTCCAAGGCTTGGTGATTAGGAATTAAGAATTTTCTTGCTTCCCACAAATGCTGATTTTCCTGAATTTATACTCTCAAAGGAAAGGCAGTTAAAAAAAATAAAAAAAGAATGGCAGTATTTCTCTCTGACACTTTACTTGTGTCCAAAGTTTCTGTATATTGTATTTCTGTCCATTTCAGTGTTGCTCCCCTCCCACCTCCCATGATATGCCTGGAATGTACTATGTCCTCATCTCCTCCTCTCAGGTTCCATATTTGTTTTTTTTCAAAGCTCATCTCAAGTGCCATCTCCTATAATAAACCTACCCTGACCTAGTCTGGTGTTACTGCTAGTGATGCTGTGAATAATTTATATTTACACATATATTTACACATCTGTGCATAGTATTATTGTGTCTGTCATCCCCTACCTTAGAAGGGAAGCTCACTGAAGGCAGACACTGTCATTTTTTGTCCTGGTATCCCTAACACCTAGCACTGTAGGCACGTAGTAGGATCTTAATAAACGAGTGATGAATGAATTAATGAATGGATAGATAAAGTATAATCCCAATAGAAAGTGGTTTTCAATGACTTTCAGAAGCATTCAGACATGTCTGACTATAGGTTAATACATTTAATTAAAACAAGAATGACCTTCAAAGAGCCCAAAATTCAGATCAGTTTCAGCCTTTTGTAAGGCTTTAAGGAATGCCGTGTGTTCCTTTGGCCCTGCTTAAATGAGAAGTTGGATTGACAAGCAATTCTGAAAAAAAAAAGTCATATTATCTTTAAACAGCTCAAAATACAAACCTATTATTTCACCCTTCTCTAAGGCTTCAAGGAACTCAACTCACTCTTTGGACCCTTTTCTCCTCCTCTCTGAATTCCTTGACTATTATTTTTTCCATTCATCTACATTTCGTCTCAGATGGGCAGTTGGAATAGATACGCAGTGCTGAAAAACCATTCTGACATGATTGGGCAGACTGAGGATATCGAGGACGGCCTTTAGGAAAGCTTGTGCTCGGAGAGATAGACTTGTGGGCCACTGAGGCCTCTGGAAGTCACCGTCCATGCAACAGGGGTCCAGGCTCTGGCTGCTGAGTCAAAACTCCTGACACTGTCTCTATAATAAACTTGCACAAAACCATGAAGAATGTTTCATGTGCAAAAGAAATAACCCCGACACACTATCAGCAAATTACATTAGACGACGAAATGCATCATTTCTAGAATTTGAGTCATCGTGCAAAGCAGGAGCATTTTCAAACCCGGATGAAATGAATTCTGCCTCTTTGCTGAGGAGGCACAACATTCTGATCTTTGGGAATGTGGCACGCCCGGCTCTACACTTTAGCTAATTAGAAGGCAGATGTTTAACGATGTATCCAAGCCACTAATGATAAAGAATGAAAAGAATGCCCATGTTGCACGCCGAGCCAAATTTATGCAAGCAAGTTATGCTGGACAGTATGCATTTGTTTTAATTAAGTTGAAGCGATCTACCAACAAAACTAATGGACTCTTTTCACAGTATTAAAATAAATTATATCAAAGTATATAATAAGGTTATTTTAACATATATTTCCATTTCCGGGCAAAAGTCAGGAGAGCAATTCAACATCCCACGAAATTGCAAAGGGAAAACACTAATAAAAAGTGGTGGAAAGAGCCCCGGGTCTGAAGCTGGAGGACTTCTGTTTAAATTTGATGACCTCCAAATAAACGATAGTTATTTTTGTCATTTTAAATTCTCCATATTATGGAGCCCCCTTAACAAAAAACATCAAACTGCCCTGAAAAATCAACCTCCCCCCAACAAATTGGCAAAGGTGATCAAAGACAGGTTCTTTTCCAGGTTGAAGGGGGTGTGGGAAGATGGCATACTATACATCAGCAGAGCTGTGAATGAGGAGGCTGAAAAATGCTGTGGAATCATGGTAGAAAAGACATTAAGCCATTCCTATCCATTAAAACCTAAATCCCACTTTTGGGCACGTATACTAAGGAGCTCAAAGGCAGAAGGAAAAGACTCATCTGTTCATAGTAGCAATTTTTTCAAAGTAAACACCTATTAATAAAATGGGTGCTCATCACAGGGTAATGTCTAAACATATAGTGGTATATGAATGTAAGGGAATATTATCAGACCACAAGAAATTATGTGCACGAGGAATTCAGAGAAACATGGGAAGACCTGCCTTCACTAATACAGAATGAAGTCAGTAGAACAAAGGGAAAAGAATAGATAGCGTTCATAATAAGACATTAAAAAATAGCACTGAAAGGAAGCAAAATCCAGATTGACTATGATGATCTATCTTGGCCCTAACAAACGCAAGATGAAACACTTCCTCTCTCTCGGTAGAGGTGGGGGACTACCTATTCTGAACACCACATATGCTGCTGGACAAGTGATCTGAGTGCTGGTCAGTTTTACTTAACAGCAGAAGTTTCAAGGGCAGCCAGGTGGTGTAGCGAATGGAGCGCTGGGCCTGGAGTCAGGAGGACCTGAGTTCAAATCCAGCCTCAAATACTTACTAGATTGTGACCCTGGGCAAGTCACTTCACCCTGTTTGCCTCAGTTTTCTCAGTTGTAAAATGAGCTGGAGAAGGAAATGGCAAACCACTTCAGTATCTCTGCCAAGAAAACCCCAAATGGGGTCATGGAGAGTTGTACACAACTGAACAACAATAACTTAAGTTATAAAGGAAGGCTTTATGCAGTGGTAGGCATGGAAGAAGGTGACAGTGATGTGAAATTACAAAATCTATCAATCGACCTTCGAAATTATTTCTTAAAGAAATATAGCACCAATATAAAAAAAATCCAGTTCAACAAAAATGAGTGAATTACAAGAAGATGAGGTTGGGAACAGAGGGTTATGGCCAGCCGCAGGGAGCAAGGACACTCCGTGAAATGACAACAGTCTTCCTTCCCTCTCCCGGCCAATATGGCTAAGAAGTCATTCCCTCAGTGATTTCCTCAGTGGGATACATCCCCACCCCCCAAGGGACCATAATTCCTCCTCCTATCCTCAATAAAATGTCTTTCCAAATAATTGCAAAGTTGGAGCCTCCTCGACAGTGATTTTAAAATCTCTCGCAGCTGCTCCACCATGCCTGTAGATCAAGCCATGCCCACAGAACAGAAATCTCTGGTCAGCTCCCGAGAAGGATCTGGGGGACAGGACAAACACAATTCCCAGAAACACGCAAGACCCAGGCTGCTGAGCTACATTAAAAATCAAGTGAACCCAAAAGCCTTGGGTGCTTCCAAAAAGATTTGGTGGCGAATATCTTAGTTGGGCCAGAAAACATTCATGAGCAATACCCCAAATGATCAATGTCACATCAGCTCGGTGGAGCCATGGTGCGCAGAGCACGGGGCACGGAGTCAGGAAGCCCTGAGTTCAATCCAGCCTCAGACATTCACTAGCTGTGTGACCCTGGGCAAGCCACCCAACCTCTGTTTGCCTCAGCTGCCTCATCTGTAAAATGGGGACAATAACGGCCCCCACTTCACAAGGTCGTTTTATGTATCAAATAAGATAACAATTATAAAGCACCTAGCACAGTGCCTGGCACACAGTAGGTCATTAAGAAATGAACAATGTGAAGTCCTCCAGCCCCTTCCTTTTACAGATGAAGGCACACAAGCTCCTCGAGGGCAGGGGCTGTTTAATTTTTGTTTCTGCTTTGTCAATCCCCAATGTCTAACATAATGCCTAACACACAGTAGGCACTTGATAAATGCTTACTGAATTAAGTAGAAAACTATGGCACTTGTATCATTTGGTTCCCAATGCTCAATTCTCCAGTTTCAAACACATCTCTCAAATTAATCACTGGGGAAATCATGAGTTTTTGTTTTAGTAAAGGAGATGTGACTCCATTTTAAAGATCTATTCTAAAGTCTCACTAAAACAACTGATTTGTTTAATTTTTAAACAGGACTTGTGATAAAAACAAAAATCTATTTTAAGCCATTCTCCCTGATTTTCTGGAAGGACTAAAAAAACAAGACAGCGAGTAGCCCCAAATCTGCCTCCAGTATAGTCAAAATTATAACAGGCTTCTCCCTCAAAATTATTCTGACCAGAGCCAAAGATCAAATTCCTTACTTGTAAAATATGGATAATAATAATATCTACTTCCAGGGCTGTTACGAGGTTCAAATGAGATCATTTACATGTATAAAGTTCTTTTCAAACTTCAGAGTGCTACCTAAATGCTAGCTGTTGTCATTATAATTATTAATTAAATTACAATTGGAATCCCTATCTGTATTTAGCAATATCTGGATCTCTAACCCCCTCCCCCTAAAAACAAGCTTCAGCCCCCGATCCCCTAATTACACAGGCCAGAGCATCTGCAGACGGGATCATTTGATTCTGCTCCCAAAAGGCCTTCGGGGATTCTTTTAGCTGAGCGGATAATGGACATGATTTCTTCACTCATTCCTGTCGTCACTAACCATTTATGCTAGGACAACGTGCGTCGAAAGGTAGTTTTCCAAATAACGTTAGGACAAGCTCAGAGAGCAGAAAAGGCCAGGAAAGTTTTCTAAAAGAGAAAAATCCATTTGAAAAATTAATAAACTTGTCCCAAATGTGGCTGAAGTGAATAAGGTACACCCAGAAACCCAAGTTCAAACGGACGGACTACCGACAGGAGCTTCCTCAGAGATAGCAGGGGAAAGACACACTCACGGAAATGGCAGTTTAAGATGGGGGGGGGACCCAAAACAAACTTTAAAAAAGAACGAAACTCAAGAGCCCCCTGAGCACCACGAGGAAGCAAACTACGTGTTGATGTCCTATGACACTCGTCCTGCTGGAGGGAAAGCTTTGGCTAGGGCAATTCGGTCCTTTTCTCAACGACCACCTTGTTCATGTTCCCATCAACCAATCGGCTCGTAAGGATTAAGGACTGACTAACGAAAGACTCTGCGTTAGACGGCGAGTTATAGATATAAAGGTAATCTGTGGTTTCACTGCGATAGGGAACTCTCAATATGGAAGCCTCATCTCCCGATGCAGTTCAGCACTTCTCTCCTGTGTAGCCTAAGAGCCTAGACCAGCGACAGGTTGAACCACCTGTACGGGGTCATCCAGGTCATATGTATCAGAGGTGGGGAATGGACCCAGGTCTTCCTGGCTTCGTGACTGACTGCCTCTCATACAGCTGCCGGATGATACGAAAAAAGGAAGAAGAAGATATTTTTGCCCTCAAAGGGTTTACTTCCTTCCTTCCCATCATCTTCTGGGAAAGGAAGATTCAAAGCCCTGCCTCCACACCCCATAAGGAAGGAATGTCTCAAGTACGTTGTGGTCACATGATGAAATGCCTGTGACTGGGGTGGCAATATGTCCAAGACAAATTTTATTCATGTTTTCTAGTGACAGATAAAAAATATGAAGTAATATTGACTTCTGTTTTCAACCATAAATCATGACTTGGGAAGCAAATGTAGAACAAGTCATCGGAGACACCAATATGACCATCTAAAATTCTCAACGTTCACCGGTTTGTTCACCCATCAAAATAGCGCTTGAGGTCATATAAAATATGGTCACTGCTGTTAGGCATTTAAGCAAAGAAGAAACAAACTTCACTTCAAAATTGTTGAGAATCCTCTGTCCTTTTATTTGCCCCTGGGGTATGTTGTAATCTCCCAGAGACAGCGAGGGCTGCTGGGCTATGCACACACACTCTTGGTTATCACTGTGGCATTAGGAATCCTCAAATTGGGAATTCTGAGGAGCAAAAGAAGAAAAGTAAAAAGAGTGCCAGTTAACCAACAGACAATTTAGGGAGTGATCTGGGTACGGGTCATGGATATTCAGAAGACAATTATTCATGCCACAAATCTTTACTGTTATCACAATAGTACGGGGTATCATGATAGGTTCTATGGAGGACAGAAAAAATGAATACAACATGGTCTTTGAGCTCAAGAAATGGAGGCTGTATGGTTCAATGGAAGGAACGCTTACTTTTGAAGAAGATCTGGGTTCAAATTCCACCTCTCCAAATTCCTACCTGTGTGACTTCAGGCAAGTCATAGGACTCAGTTGTCTCATTAGATTCAACGACCTGTGAACCCCTACAGCTCTCATTCATCAATCAATGAAGAGAACCCATTGAGAGTTCTGTCATGAGAATCAATGAGAACTCATTGACCAACTTAGATTTTTACAAGCCATGTAGAGATGGTAGCGAGGGGCAGGAAATAGAGGATAAACACATGAAGGCGACCAGATTTTATAAGAACAATGTGAGCCTTGACACATCAGTGACATCGTCACTGTGGATGGGTACGTTGCAACCATTTCTCACCTTCAATTCTTTGCTATTCTCATCTACCTCTTTTCAGAAATCCTTTCAAAAAGGATTCATCCAATGTCTCAAAGGTATTCCAAGCATATGGTTCACTTAATTCTGTATTCCTCTATTCTAGGAATTCTAATTTGCTTTGGAAGATTCAGACCAAAAATGTTTTCTTCCTATAAACATTCAATAGCTAAAAGCCATTGAACATTCCATGGATACCCATAGGATGGCTACATATCCACCAAAAGTGCTTTAGTTCCCTCTGAATCTCTAAAATCTCAGCATCCCAGAGGCTGCCCCACAAGTCAGTGGTGCCGGCCCAAAGGTACAGAGAGAATACTTCACTCCTTAGTGACTTTGCTCTATTGATTCTATTAATACTATGATACTGGAAAGGATGGGAGTTTTCCAGGGAGGGGTGGCTTTCCAAAGCCCTACTCCAACCTGCAGATTTCTTCAGACAAAGACTTTTCATAACACTACCTGAGTTAAGGTCTCAACTGGTAACCTTCAATAATTCTCCAAATATTTCAGGATTCAGTAATCTGAACTTGGTTCTTTGCTCAGCGATATTTTACTAAACACTAGGCAAGACGAAGGTGTATATGGAGCTGTATTTATGCCAAGCACAGCCAATGTTGAACACATTTATCACATTCTCTTATGAGTCCTTTGGCTTATGAGTGATTGTATTCCATTACATACTATCTCCTTCCTTACCTATCTATGAGTAACTACGATCTTTTGTATTTAAGGAATAAATGAAAAGGACGGAAACCAAACAGTCTATTCTGAGCTACTCAGAAAAATGACAAAGCCTTCTTAGATCTGTCCCCTGACATCCGCAAGATCCCCTGAGCCAAATGAAATGAATTCTCCATGTGTACTACAAATTGCCTTTCTATTCATCATAGTTTATAGTTTATGACATTACTTATAACATTTTCATTCTAAAGCACACAATGTTCTGAAACAAAACGATGAAATCAATTCAACTTTGATTAAGCACCTGTTAAGGAAAGCAACTGTGTACTCAAAAAGTATATTAAGATGGTGTTCCATTTATGGGCTATTTGATGTTGGAATTCAAATTACTCCAGGTGGGGGGGTCATCACTAATCTACAAATAAGCAATTATCCTGATAATGACAAAATGCCTGTTTAAATAGTGGAGGCAATAAGAGCAGTGTTCCATTGGAGTGTAAATAATACCCAGAATGCATTGTATCTAGAATGCTCAGAATGTAAATGTCCTCCAAAAAAGAATGTTAACAAAGGATTTAAAATCCTCATAAATATGGGATGTCGTGCACATGGCCTAAAGGCAAACTAATAGTCTCAGGAAGCTGGCTGACCCATTTTGTAATAGAAAGAGTCTGGGAGTACCTGCCAGTAGCGGTTTTATAAGCACCAACATCTCCCTGAAAAAAAGGTATGACTGACCTTTTAGCCCTTTCATGGGCTTTGTAAGTTACAGTACTGAAAAAAAAGATAAAACCAACTCTCTTTTGAATTTATAGAAAGAGGTCCCAAGATCACAAAAAGATAAAAAAGATATCTTTTTAAGGGCCTGTATTTGTTTTAGGATCTTGGATTGTCTTTAGGAAATCATAAGGCAATTAGATTTAGTGGTTTGGTCACTTAGAAAATATGTGATTATATAAAGGCTTGAAGGAGTCATCCAGCCCAGAATGAAATACCATAAAGTTGGTAACAGCATCAAAATCCTTCTTCTAAAACCTTCAGCTGAACTGTAGGCTGAGGTTAGATGGCTGAGGCACAGAAGATATGTACAAAATTTGTAAGGATCCAAAGAGATCTTTTGGTCTAGTCAGTGATTAATGAGGAAACAGGAGAAAGGAGCTTATGTCATTCCCCTAGGGCAAATAGGCAGCTAGTGTAAGAGAAGAGAATCCAGGTCCCTTGAAATATCTTTTTACCAATTTAGATCTGCAACTATTCTCTGTTCAGAGAGTTGCCCAGGACACTGAGTTTAATGTCTTAGCTAAGGTCACTTAGCCAGGCTGTGCCAAAGACAAAAATCAAACCTAGCCCAGATGGGCAGTTAGGTGGGCAGTGAGTTCAGATCTGGCCCCAGTTACATACTAGCTGTGTAACCCTGGGCAAGCCACTCAGCCCTGTTTGCCTCAGTTTCCTCATCTGTAAAATGAGCTGGACAAGGAAATAGCAAATCACTCCAGTATTTTTGCTAAGAAAACTCCAAATGAGGTCACAAAGAATCAAACATAACTTAACAACAAACTTCTGGACTTGAAGACCACCCAGCTCTCCCTCCACTGTGCCATGATGCCCTTCTAGTACACTTGCCATTATAGAACATCATCTGCTCCTACTTTTGTGTCTATCTTGGCAGATTTCTTAAGCAATGTGCCTGACTTTTTCTAAGTAACAAAATAAGGTCTAGAAGGAGGCAGATTTATTTGAAAAGTGTTTTGAAATTCTTCAATGATTAGCAAGTTGTAGCAAAGCAGTCCAATCCAAAAATAAGACAGGACAGAGGGAGAAAGTCTGGCAGAAAAAGAAATAGAAAAAAATGTAAGAATTGGCCAAGATCTTATTAACCAATTTAGAAAAGCAATTTTAAAAAACACTCCTAAAGGATTGGGATATGGGGGAATGTTAAAATGTATTGCAGCTTTACATGAGGGAACAGGTTTTACCAAAAATAACTGAGCATGCATCCAATTAGCAAATACATTGGTGCATTTATTACCCCATCATAGAAAAACTCTGAAAATGAGATAATTTCACATATAAGCAGCCAAAGAGGATAACAACAAATGATGTTTATACAACAATTTGAAATTTTGCGCAGTGATTTGCATGCATTATTTCATTACATCCTTCCAAAACCCTATGGGGTAGGTTTAGGTTGTGAGCTCCTGGAGGGTAGAGCTTATCTTTAGCCTCTTTTTATTTCACTAGAGCTTAACACAGTGCCTGGCACATAGTAGGCACTTAATAAATATTGATTGATTGATTACATTATCCCCATTTTACAAATGAAGAAATTGACCTCAAAAGAAAAAAAAAAAGAGAGTGCCTTGATCACAGTCTGACAGCAATTAAGTGTCAGAGGTAAAACTAGTCTCTAGTTCTAGTACACCGTCCACTCTCCAAGACAGCACAGCATGCTGCTAGTAGAAAGAACATCAGATTTAGATGCAGAAGACTTGGCTTTGACACATACTAGCTATGCAGCCCCCTAGCAAGTCACTTTCCTGCCTCAGTTTCTAGGTCTGAAAAATGGGAATAATAAATGTCACACCTCAGAGCTATTCTGAGGAACATGTTTCTGCAAGCCTCAGAGCACTAGAAAATGGGAGTTGTTCATAATAAACCAAAATGCAGGTCCAGAGGGTCTCCTTGCACACAGCACAAAAATGCACTCCAGCCTGCTCAAGCCTCGGAAGAATGTGTTTTGGCGACAGGTTAGACGGCATTGGTTATGTGGCCTCTGCATGATGAGAGGCTAAAAATGCTACCAGGTGTCTCGATAAGGCAAGGTAAGAGACAAGGATAAATAATGGTATGTAGCACTAATGATGTTTGTTGCAGTCCTGGTAAAAAGAGTGAACAAACCCGAAAAACAGGCAAGAACGCCGTGGGAAGCAAGTAAAACTGGTAGAAAATGCCCTCACCCCTACTGACCAAGAGAAGGGAAGCCTGTAGAGCAGAAAGATTGTGTAAGCTTTCATGTCGGCAGCCCCAGCACCCGTCGGATGGCCTCGCAAACAACAATTTCTTCATAAATGCTTGATTTAGACTACCTTAGACTCAGCCTGGCCAGCCCTCCTCATCGCACCCAAGATGGGAGGTCCATCATATGCCCGGGGACCCACAGAGGAAATGACAGAGCTAGGATTGGTATCTGCTCATGCCCAATCCAAGTCTCTCCGCTAAGCAGATGGGATCTTGCTCATTCTCAAATGCAATCTTCTTATCACAGAATTTCAGAGTTGGAAGTGACCTGGGAGGCCAACTGGTCAACCTCTACCCAAACAAAAATGCCCACTACCTCATAACTCAGCGGCCAGCTGGCCACCTTTGCCTGAAGACCTCTCATGTGGAGGAAGCTCAGAGCACTCCGGACAGCCTCTTATCCTTGGGGATAGCTCTCACCATTAGGAAAAGGTTAGCTTCAATCTTCTAGAAGATTGGGTCCCTTTGATACTGTTTTTTTTTTGTTCTTTTGTTTGGTTTTCCTCTTCTGATCAAGTGATCAATTTTTTTATTTATTCACATTTCATTCAGTTAAAAAATTTAAATATTGTTAATATTTTTAATCTACACAATATTACACAATTTCATCTTTTTTTTTTGAGGGGAGAGAGATAATTGAAAATGTTTCAAGTATGTCATTCTATTTGTCAGCCAGTTGTGTAAATTTTACAATTTAAATAAGCCTGGCTAGCCACTCTTTATTTTAATATCTTCTTTTATCATTCTGGTTTTAATTACATCGACGCTTATATTTTCTTTCTTTAAGCTATTCTTTGTTTATCACTGAGAGAAGACAATTGTTTTCAAGGAAAAAAAACCCATCTATTTAGTTGGCTCTTAGTTATATTAATTTTAATTGTGTCCCTTTGATTCATCTCATTGCGTATATGGATTCATAGCCACAGGTACATTCAAATTTACAAAGAAAAACACGAAAATGCAAACAAGAAAGAAGACACAGAGAAAAAAAAAGTGGGTGGAGAAAAGGGTAGGGTAGAGATGGTGAGAGAAACTGAATTTATTAAGGCATTACTTCATGCCCAGTTCTAAGTGCTACTGATATGAATGTAAGCAAAAAAGAAAGACAGTTCCTGCGCTCAAGGAGCTTATATTCTAGTAAGGGAAGACACACAAAAGGGAGGATATGAAAAGCTGGGATTGGAGAGCTCATAGTGGGGATACCTGCACTGATAAAATCAAAAAGCAAAAAGAGATGGAACAGAGACAAAGAGGAGAGAGACAGACAGACAGAGACAGACACCAAGACACAGAGGGAAAGACAGACAGATGGAGAAAGACAGAGCGGGGGGGGGGAGGGAGGGAAGGAAGAAGGGAGAGGGAGAGAGAGGGGGAGAGAGAGAGAGAGAGAGAGGGAGAGATCTGGTAGAGACACAAAAGCTTCCTCTGTCTTCATTCTTATCCTTTCAGTATTCTGTGATTTTCACAAGACCAAATGCTTTTTCATCGGCTTCATTCTATATAACTAGGGTGAACAAGGAGCCATGGTCTTCGCTGATAACCCAGAGTTTGGTCAACATCAGATCTTGCTTCAGATATGAACCAGAGACTGATGCAAACATCAAGGCATGTGAATAAACTCAGGAAACAACCAAAAACAAACCACTGCCAAGAATAGCCACTATTTCTTTACTGTTCTACAGTTGGCCAGGCACTTTTCCTTTCAAGAACACCATGAAGGAGGTAAGTAAACAAGACAACAATGGTGTACAAGAATAAAGCATCTAATGTTCTTACTTCATCCTTCCTTTTATTGTATTTCCATGTCTCAGATCATCTTTGATTTTATCAATACAAGTATCCCCACTACGAGCGCAGACGATGCCCTCTTGGCCAGGTAGTGAGTCTTCAAGACTTAGTGGGGCCAAAAATTCATCAGCTAGAGGCCATGTTGGTGATGAGCCTCCTCACTAAATTTAGAGTCTGTTCTTTGGACAGTCTGTCCCTGGGCCTCCCTTGAAAACTTTGCTGGCTTAATGAGATCGGGCAGACCAGGTATTACATAAGCTTATACTCCAGTAATCCGGGGTCACCTCTACCCCATGACTGAGGTGTTGGAAAAGGCCTCCAATGGAATTTCACTTGCTTTTATTAAAGGCAAATAACTGTCTGAAATGTGAGTGGTCATTTTACATTCCTGCTATTTGTTACTTTCATGAGGCAAAAGTTACTCAAATGTTCCTTTAAAATTTTGTATTCCCTCTAACTTGGTTCGCTTCCATTAAAATGGATCTTTACTTGCGAAGTATTTATAAGATTAAGTTACAAGCACATATGGAAGAAAGATTTCATCCATATTCCACCCAAAAAAATATTAGCCCCAGAGAAGCAACTCAGTTTTCTTCTTATTTTCTAAGAGCAAGACTTTCATCCACTTTTGTTGCTGTTCAGTTGTTTCAGCCGTGTCTGACTCTTGGTGACCCCTTTTTGGGTTTTCTTGGCAAAGATACTGGAGTGGTTTGCCATTTCCTTCTCTAACCCATTTTAATGATGAGGAAACTGAGGCAAACAGGGTGAAGTGACTTGTCCAGGGTCACACAGTTAGTAAGTATCTTAGGCCAGATTTGAACTCAGGAAGGTGAGTCTTTCTGACTCCAGACCTCACACTCTATCCACTGCACCATCAAGTTTACCGTTCTTCTGCTTCAGGGGTTCTGAATTTGGGGTTTGAGTCTGTTTTGTGATGATATGTTAGATATTTCAAAATAATGGGTTTCCTCTGTAATGCTGCATACCGTATTATTAAAAACATGATTCGGAGAGGTGGTCCATGGGCTTACCAAACACTGCCAACAAGTTCCACGGCACATAAAAAAGGGAAGAACCCCACAGGCTCCAGCTTCATCCAAGCTACTCGACCAGGTGGATGGACACAAAGCCTTGGGGTCCACTGGGAGGAGAACCCAAATGCCAACTGACTGAATGAACGATTTGGGAATTGGACTGTTTTGATTTTTGCCTGGTTATTAATATACGAAGAATGCAGTTTACGCAGAGATTGCCTAAAAATTACTGGAGACTGGTAAGCTAGTCTTTCACTTTCCAGCTGGTCCTCACCATTCCACAGTGGGTGACTCTCGCCCAGGTTCAAAATCCTAACCTGAGATGGGATGGCCGGCATTACTCCTATTTTATAGACTGAAGAGAAAGGTAGGTCATGCAAATGAATAGAGTGCTGAGCTTGGCATGAACAAGTTAAAATTGAATTAAAATCTAACTTCGGACACATACTAGTTCTGTGATCTTGGAGAAGTCACTTAATCTCTGTCTACTTCAGTTTCCTAAACTGTAGAATGGGGATGGCCTTTTCATTGCACTACCCCCCAGGCAGATTATATTGCTTATAAGACAGTATCTCGGGGAGGGAGGAGGATGCTGGGAGGAATGGAATTTAAAACTCAAAACTTAAAAAAAAATTAAAAATTATTTTGACATGTAATTGGGAAAAAATAAAATACTATTTTAAAAAAGTGTTTCGCATGGTTCCTGGCACAGAGTAAGTACTTGATAAATGTTTGTTGCCTTCTCTCCCCTTTTCTTCCCTTCCCCCGCTCTCACAATTTCCTCCTCGGTAAGAAGAGGATAATAATAGTTCCTATCTCTGAAAGTGGTTATGGGGATAGAATCAGATGATATTTGCAAAGCACTTTGCCAGCCTTAAAGGGCTATCTATATCAATGTTAGTTATTACCATCATTATTCAATCCACAAGCATTTTGGTATCTGTGGTGCACGCAGAACTTTGATAAGCGCGAGGGACAGGGATACAAGAAATAAACTCATCCCTACCTGAAAAGAGCTTACATTCTAACAGACAAGGAAACTGAGGCCCAAAGAAACTCCAGAATTTGCCCAAGGTCAAACGGTTACCAAATTGTGGAACCCCAAGGCAAGGCTGGTCATCTGACTCCAAATGATGTATCATTTCCACCAGATCACGCAGCCTCTGTCCTTTACCCTGCTGCCTATGTGTGGAAATGAGACAATGTTGCATTCTTGCCAGTAATTACTTTCATGGGGAAAATGATCCCAATGTAATATGCAAAATTATGTAAAGCTTCTCAGTGTGAAATGCTGAATGATGCTAATCAGAAAAGGGAACCGGGGAAAAGTAGAAATTAGCTTAATTCTTTATTTCAAAGCTAACGCCAGATTGCCTGGCTTCACTATATATGTTTTATATATATGTATATATGTATATGTGTGTGCATATACATGTATATAGATATATATAATTATCACTTGCCATGGACTCACCAAAAAGCTTCAGACCTGGTCTTTCCCCTTACACTCACACCAACCACTTCAAAAGTCCTGGGCTTTATCTATTCTCTCTGACAGATTCCCAGAAAAACCCATGTATCCAATGATCCAAGAGAAAATATCTCTTTCTCTATCCAATGGCTTTTATCAGGCAATTATTTGATAAAGAAAAACGCCATAAATGAGTCATCATAACAACCCAAACAGTAGTTATCCTATGTGTGATGTTCTACCCATAAATCTTTGACACACTTTGCATACATTATCTCATTAATCTTCATAATATCTGTATAAGGAATCATGCGAGTGGACGGGTATAATTGCCCTCATTTGTACAGTGATATGCAGGCTTATTTAAAAAAGCACATTCATCTGATAAAAAGGACCCAGACACTCAGGGCTACTGCCCTAAGCACTAAACTTGAGTGAATCCATAGGGCATATCTTTCCCCAGCCCAAGAATTTGTGAGATGAGAAAGAACAACCAATCAGATGCATCAACAGCCGTACTATTTCCTACCTCCAGTCTATCTGTCCTCATTAATTTCTGGGCAGCAGCAGCTGCCGCAGCAGGTACTGGAACACCAGGATTCCCTGTAACCAGCATCGGTGCAGTTGGCAAGATATCTGCTGGGACCAACCCTGGGGAAACAGGTCCCAGGTAGGGGTTGAAGGCGGCTGACGCATTGGTGGCTAGGCTGGGGGCAACAGAAAACATTGGCTGAAAAAAAAAAAAGAAAAAGAACTATTAGCATTCACACCATTTAATAAGGCAAGTAGGTTGTTTACATTCTAAATCCCAAGGGTAGTGCATTATGGGTATCATTCCCATCAAGGTCCTTTTGTTTGTTTGCTATTTTATAAATAGACATTTATTTTGCCAAGAAAAGAAAAAAGTCTTACAAAAATCAAAAAAAAAATTACCTGCAAACATTTTATTTAAGCACTATGGCCTTGAAGTTCTGCACCGATTTTTCACCCAGATTTGGAACCTATGACACAAATAAGTTTTACTTGAAAAAGGATGGCTATGCTTTTCAGCGCTGAAATGCCTTCTCACCGCTGTCCAGCTCCCCAAGTCTAAACTGACTTAACCTGGAGAACTTACCAAAAAGAATTCTTAACTATGTTATCAGATATGCGTGAAAAAGCTACTTCTAAGTGTTCAGAGGTTATAAAAGTCCTATTATCTGAGATAACAAATAAGTTAGGGTACCCAATGGGTAACAGAGAAGCACAGTTCAGAGGACAATACATGGATATACCCTCAGGAAACTGGGAAAGGTTATATAACACTACCAAAGCGAGTCGGTAAACAAGCATTTATTAGGTGCTTACTATATGCCAGGTGCTCTACTAAGCTAGGGATTCAAAGAAATGCAAAGCTAGGGGTAAGTTTAATTGGTTTATCAATATATTTAGTTTTCAGCAGCTAGGTGGCGCTATCGTGCACAGAGTGCCAGGCCTGGAGTCAAGAAGAGGCATCTTCCAGAATTCAAATCTAGCCTCAGACACTTACGAGCTGTGTGACCCTAGGTAAGTCATTTAACCCTGTTTGCCTCAGTTTCCTCATCTGTAAAAAGAGCTGGAGAAGGAAATGGCAAACCACTCCAGCATCTTTGCCAAGAAAACCCCAAATGGGGTTGCAAAGTTAGACATGACTAGAAAAACAAATGAAAAAGATAATACTTAAAAACTATAAAGAATTCAATTTTTATAAATTTATTGCACTCTGAGGATAACCTTCCACACAGTAAAAATGGAAAACTAAAATATATATAATCCCTTTGTCTCCTAAAATACTGGATTTACTAGACCCATGAGTGACAAATTCAAGGTAAGGTTGTGATAATTCACATGTTAATTAACAGGGCTTTGAGGTAAGAAGTTTTACTGTCCCATCTAAACAGCATGACTAGTCTCTACCATAATTGTGAAATAAATCTATTTGAGGTTAATAAACAACCTTCCCTTAAATTAATTAATTCAAAGGGCATCTATTAAGTATCTATTATGTGCCAGGAGTCAAAGATCAAATTAAACATATACATACATACACACACACACACACACACACACACACACATCAGTGCCTGCCTTCAGAGAGCTTACAATCTATTGGAAAGAAATATTATGTACAAAGATAAGTAAATGTGAGATTCGTACAAAGCGCACAAAATGTAATTCAGGGGATGAGCCAATGGCTCCAGACCTGGGGCTGCCTTCTGCCTTTAATGGCTGAACAGCCAGACTCAATCCGCCCTTCTTCCACCTTCAACACTCAGCTGCCCGGGTACAGGGCAGGAAGTCAGGAGTGCCTCAGCATCTGTTTGAGCACCAGTCTGGCGATGACCTACCGGTGCTAATACTTCTCGAAGTAACAGGGCTGGTCTAAGCTGAAGCCATAATTTGAATTCATATGTCCAGGAAGATTCAAGCCAACGTCTGTCTTAGGTGAGTGTGTATTCTGTGATACCAGGGTCTAGAACCCTCCATTAAAGGTCTCGCCTAATGCTTCTTCATGCTGTAGAGATGGCCCTAGGTTTTCAAAGAGTATCTCAGTGGAATAAAAGCTCTGGCAGGCCCTGCAACCTCAAATGCTTTCTTTATCGGTCCTATGACTGACATACTGTATGCCTGTGGATTCGATTTGCATTAGACTGTAAGCTCCTTGAGGGCAGGGACTGTCTTTTGCCTCTTTTTGTATCCCCAGGGCTTAGTCCAGTGCCTGGCACATAGTAGGAGCTTAATAAATGTTTATTGATTGGTTGACCAGCCCAACGAAGTTGAAAGAAGATGATCACTAAAAGACATCACAAAGATTTCCCTTTCAGTCCAAGGCCCTTAATTAATAGATGAGCAAACTGACAACCAGGGGAGTTGAGGGATCTCCATGAGGTCACACAGTTAATAAGTATCTGAGGCAGGATTTACACTCGGGTCCTCCTGACGCCAAGCCCAGCTCCCATAAAAGGTGCCGCCCTCGATGCCACTGTGCAGAGAGGTTGGGATCTATGTGGGGAGAAGGGTAGCCACTCTGAGAAAATCAGGGAGCTTTCGAAGGATTTAAGTAGGGAAGGATAAAATAGTCGAGTGTTCTGTTTTCTATACCAAAAGGTTAAGAACTATAAGATACCCTGTGTTTTCTTTTGCAACATGGCTAATACAGAAATGTTTTGCATGACTACACATGTATAATCTGTATCAAATTGCTTGCCTTCTAAGGGGGGGGAGGGAGGGAGAGAATAAGGAAGTTAAAATTTTAAAAAACAAATGATAAAAATTACTGTTTACTTGTAATTGAGAAAAAAAATATATAAAAATTGAATGAAATCCTAAAGGGAAAAAAAAAAGAACTACAAGATACAGTATACAAAAGCCCTAAAATCTATTTTTTTTTCTGTGTTCATAATATTTAACAATACAAGATGCTAAGGAATTCAGTGGTTAAGTGAGAAAGAGCTGAGTTCAAATCCCACCTAAGAACCTTAGTAGCTATGTGATGTTACTCAAATCATTTCACTCGTTTGTCCCAGTTGACTCATCTGTAAAATGGGGATAATAACACATACCTCACAGGACTGTTGTGAGGATCCAATGAAAAAATGCCTATAAAGAGCTTTGCCAACCTAAAATTACTATACAAATGCTAGCTCTTGTTAGTGTTTGTTGATAATAGTAATAATAAAAGATCTTTTCAATTTGCCTTGGCTGCAAATTAACATGCTCTTCCCAGAGGGTTCCTGTGTCTCCAATGCATACGGAAGCATATATTTTGAATATTGTAGGAAGAGGATGAACCACCATTAGAGACACAAAAGAGGCTTCTGAAAAGAGCTGACTATAGGTAAAATGTATCCTAGGGTCCTCACTTTCAAATGTATGGAAGAAAGAGGAGGAGAGAAATGAAGGGAGAAAGGAGAAAGAGAAAGGAGGAGGGAGAGGAGGAGGAAGAAGAGGAAGAAAAGGGAGATGAGGGGAGGAGAAGAAGAATGAGGAGGAGGAGGAAGAGAAGGGGGGAGGGAGGAAAGGAGGAGGGGGAAGAGGAGGAGGGG
>NW_020954588.1:47703863-47717941 GCF_900497805.2 Vombatus ursinus
AGAGGTGGAGGGGGAAGAGGAGGGGGGAAGGGGGAGAAGAGGAGGAGGCGGAAGAGGTGGGGGGGAAGAGAAGGAGGGGGAAGAGGAGGGGGGAAGAGGAGGAGGGGGGAAGGGGGGGAAGAGGAGGAGGGGGAAGAGGAGGAGGGGGAAGAGGAGGGGGGAAGAGGAGGGGAAGAATGCCATCCTAGTCATTTCCTTGGTCTAAGGAACTCCAGGAGAGGACGCTCGCTCTCCCTCAGGACTGCAGCAGCCTCCCTCAAGGTTCTGCTGGCCAGATCCTGCAGGTACATGCTTGTTCCCATTACAGTGTGAATTCCTTGCAAACAAGGATTTTTTTCCTTTCTTTGCATCCCCAGTGTTTAGCACCGTGGCTGGACACGGTTGATTTAAAAAAAAAAAAAAAAGCTTCCTGACAGCTTGCAGACTTGCAGCTGGCCATAGGCTTGTAAAGTGAGAAGCTAAGTGACTTTCCCAGGGTCACACAGCCGGTAAATGTCAGAGACCAAACATGAACTCAGTCCTCTCAACTCCAAAGCCATCTGTCTCTCCATCCACTCTGCCCCTGTGTTCCCCTTACTACAAATTATATAGCAATAATATTCTTATTACTACATTACATGTGTCATCTTGAATATATAACATTAACATATGCAGAGCACTTGGCAAATCTCAAGGGGTGAGATTATTATTAATATATTAAACCATTGATAGAATAATAATTATTACTTCTTAATTACAATCATCATCATTCTAAGATCAAAAGGATTTTCCCCTGAATTTGCTCCTGGGAGTATCCAAGACAATTCATATTTCTTTATTTTTCAAATTTACCCCAGCAGGAATAAATTCCTTCCTGCTGTCTGCTTAAAGACACTGTAGGCAAAGCCACATCATTTTCCAAAGGGCTGCAACTTCAACTCATCCGCCTCCCATTATCTCCAATTGCTCCCACTCAGGAGAATGAGAGCTATTTCACGAACAGCCAGACGCCCCATCAGCACGAAGAGCTGCAAACTGAGGGACTTCGTTGCAGTGGCTGCAGAAAGGTACCATTTCTTCATTTCTCAAAGTACAGATTGTAGAAGACTCTCCCCGCTCTTTTTCTCCAGCGCCGGCGTTCAGGGAAGGGCAGCGGGGTCTGATCTGGGCAGCCTTCATCATGATCAGTGTCTCCAGCAGCGCCTTGCCTCATCCCGCCAGCTGTTAGTGCCTCACCTGCCCAAATAACTTTAGAGCTGCTGTGGGCCATTTTGTATATAACCCACGTAAGTACATGGGGTTTTGTTTTGGTTTGGTTTTTGTCCCCCACTAAAATGTGAACTCCTTGAGGGCAAGGATTATTTTACTTGTCTCTAGAGCCCTAGTATTTAGCGTGCCAAACATACTTGTGGAACGCCCAATTGATTCCAGAAAATATCGTGCAATCAGTTCAATTTAACCAGGGTTTATTAAGCCCCTACTATGAGCCAAGTGGAGTACAAGGTGCTTGGACATCCAAAAACTGAACAGCCTCTACTCTCAAGGAAACGATCTTCTTCGGGAAGGAAATCTAGATCATTTTATAGAAAATGCATGCAGAGTAAAATCAAAGAGATGTGCTGAGGGTGGGGAAGACCCACTAGTCACAAGGGTCACCAAGAGCTGTCTCTTGCAGGAGAGGCTGCTCAAGCCGGTGCTGAGCAGACCAAGCACATCAGAGGAAAGGGGAGAGGCACCGGCCGGAGCGTGCAAAGGCAGAGGCGGCAGATGGGATAAGCCTTCCTGGAGCGTGAAACAGGTCGGCTTGGCTGGAACAGAGAGCTCTGAAAGGACAGGATGTGCAATCAGCCTGCACAGTGGGCTGCTGAAGGGGATGACAGAAACTGGACAGACCAAGGACCACTCCGTTTTCTCTTCGAGGGAACCGATGAGATCTGGTGAAATCATTTCACTGGAGCACTGAAGCTAAGGGCAGAAGCAAGGGATGAGGACTGTCGTCCAAGTGTCCCAGGAAACATTTATTGAGGTTATAAATAGTCAAAACAAAGAAAATGGCTGCGTGGAGACCTGGGGCTGGCTAAAGCCCATGGCTGGGAAGAACAATTAGCAATCTCACTCGCTTCTGTTTACACTTCTATTTTCAAGGCTAATCACTTGTTAATTTGTTTCTATTTTGACAGTAATGTTTTTACTGTACTGATTGAGCCTAGGGCTATGATGTGAAATTGAAAAAAAAAAAAAAAACATTTTCACTGCCTAATTAATACCCACAGCTTCCAAGGAAGCTCAGCATCTCATTGAAAAACAAATCAGTGATTAGCCTTGAAAATAAACAGGAGTGAACGCTGGACCCTAATTAATGAATGTGTTCATTGTTCTGCTCTGCTGCAGAAATTAGTGGCTAGGGCTAGGTTTTTAGACATTGAATGAACCATTTTCCAAATATGGACTTAACATAAAGGGGGGCCTGACCCTTTCTATTTCCCGCTTCCTCCTAAAACTTTCACTTCTGTCTTCCAATTTTCCCCTGCCATCACTCCTGCCAGGAATGCTCTTCTTCCTCATCTCTGCCTCTCAGCTTCCCTGGAGTCTCAGCTACAAGTCCACCTTCTCCAGGAAGCCTCCTTTTCTGATTCCCCTTAACGCTTCCCCTCAGCTGGCCATTTCCACTTTATCCTGTATGTATCTTGCTTAGAAGTGGTCGTTTGCACGCCACTGTGAACTCGTCAAGGGCACGGACTGTCTTTTCTCTTGCTTTATGTCCCTAGTGCTAAACACAGTGCCTGGCACAAAGTAGGTGCTTCTTAAATGCCTGTTGACTTAACTTGCTTTGGAGTAAATGCTTTCAAACCATTCATGGGTCTTCTTAGCGTGTGAGTTTCAGTCTAGACAGCCTTTTACATGATACTCTTTAAATTCACAGGCAACAGACATTTATTAAGCTCCTGTTGTATGTAAGGCATCATACTAGACACTGAAACAAAAAAGCAAAAATCAGAAGAGCTTTTCCCCTCAAGAATGTCACACACAGGATATAAAAAAGAGAAATCAATAATTTGAGAAGGAGGAAAGTCCTAACGCCTGGGAGGTCACAAAGTAAATATTACAAACACCAAGGAATAAAGTCATTCCTTCTCAAATTGTACATGGACAGTGTCATGATTTATGGAGATGAGGTCACTGGGCATTAAGGAGTAACATACATCAATACGCATACACATTCGCACACATAGCTGTCTATGTGTATTATGCGTCTATTAATCTTTTATAGAATGCTAAGAAAAAATATAAAACACGTCTGAAATGACATTTTAATAGGATTCTCCTTTCAATTGTAAAAATAGGAAAGGAAAACAGAGAGTGCTTACATTTTTAATTCTATGCCAATCAAAAAGTGAGAAGTCTTGTTTCTGAACGTGCTTTAACACTTGGCAGGGCTTTTTGATTGGATTTTTCTACAACCCTCCCCACCACACAGTGAAAACAAAAGGCCAGTGAGGCTATTTTGGAAGCTAGGGCCTCCATAGTAATTGATTAAAAAAAAAAAATCAAAGCCCCTTCATTTCTTCCCAGGGAGCTGCATAGGGTCTGAATAAAGCAGGCTGTATAGAGAATGTCTCTTGTCTCTCTCTGCCAATCTTTACCATTTATTTAAATGTTACTCTGAAAAAATAATTAAATGCAAAGGCATGAAAGTCAAAATAGGCTTCTTTGTGAACCTGCAGAAAAGTTTTAGAGCTGGAAGAACTCTTAGAGATCATTCAGTCCGATCATATCATTTTAGAGAGGAACAAAGCAAGAGCCAGGGAGGCCCAACGTCACACGGGTGGATTTGAACCCAGGGCCTCTGACCTCAAATCCAGTTAATATTTTCTACTATACAATAATGTATGCCATCTCTCAATCTCTCTCTCTCTCTCTCTCTCTTTTTCTGTGTGTGTGTGTGTCTGTCTGTCTCATTGTCTCTGTCTCTCTGGTTCTCTGTGTTTGTCTCTGTCTCTTTCTGTCTCTGTCTCTCCCTACTCTTCCTTTCTTCCCTCCTCTCTCTCTCTTCCCCCTCTTCCCTCCTCTCTGTCTCTCTCTCTGTCTCTCCCTCTTTCTCTTTCTGTCTCTTTCTCTCTGTCTCTGTCTCTCTCTGTCTCTCTGTCTCTCTCTCTCTCTCACACACACACACACACACACACACACACATACGCCTCTTTCCCTCCTATATTCTCTCTCTGTCTTCCCCTCTCTTTTCTATGCCCCCTTCTCCCTCCCCCCTCTCTCCCTCTCCCAATTATTGGAGAAACACAACACACAATTCTGCAGAGCTGTAAGGTTTACAAAGCATTTGACGGCACTGTTTTATTTATCAGGATAAACCTGCGAGATAATTGTTCTGATTGTTTCCAAGTGAGTGTTGAACACTCTTCTCACTGACTCCCAGTCCAGCCTTCTCCTCACCTCACCAAGTTGTCTCACTTCAAACAATTCTCTACCAAGGCTGACACTTTTCACCAAATTGAGCCAGCCACTCACATGACCTGGAGACAGGCTAGACACCCTCTTCCAGAGTCATACCACATACAGCAGGGTGGATGAAAGGGGACACCGAATGGCTTAACATCACTTTTTAGATGTGGAGGTGTTGACTTGGGACACTCAGGGGTAACAGTAAAGCCTTGTCTGGACCACTCCCGGGCAGAATGGACAAGTAAGCTCTCAAAAACAATTTAAGTATTCCAGGTATTCCTGGAAACATGACAAATGATGAGCAGAGGACAGTCTGCACAAGATTGCTAATACTGTCTGAGCAAACAAGAAACTCGAGGGAAGGAAAACGGGAAAGACTCTTGGATTTTGAGCACAGCTAGATCAACTACATCATTTCACAGACGAGGAAACTGAGGTACAGAATGAATTGCCCAAGTACTAAATATCAGAGCCAGGATTTAAAATTCATTAAAGGTACTCCGAATTGTAATCTCAGCTGGTTATTCACACCAGGGATTACCTAAAGTTGGTTTTCCATATCATGTAGGATGCTATTTTCACATTCATTGGAATCACAAAGTCAGGTGAGAGGCAGAGATGTAGAGAGCATGAAGTGTTGACTTAGGAGTCAGGCACACTTGGGTTCAAATCACAAACTAAAGCTGTCTCTGGACGGGTCCGACTGAGGTCGTTGCTCAATCTGTTCCATGGATGGTTCTTCTATAATAATTATTGAAATTTATGGCCAAATTTAGTGCTCAACTATTAAGGCAAACAACATTTCCTGCCTCTAGTAATGCTTCCTATTACAGAGAGAATGCAATCTGATGCTAAGTGTGCTTTAAATATTTAATTCGTGCAACTTATCTAACATTAAGGGTGATATCATGTTTTCCACAAATTGGTAGCTACTTATAATGTACCTATCAGATGCCCCAAGGCTACTGGCAAGGTCCAAAAAGTGAAAGAAAGAAATCTTATCCTGCACCAGGAGGGAATGTATCTTCATGGATTTCTTTAAGAAATTAAAGCTAGTAAACTGCCCCCAGCATAGTAGTTTGAAATGAGTAGGTTAGCATCTGTGTCAATTTAAATTATAAATGTTTAAGCTGGTGTTAACTTTTAAAATAAAATAAATGCCAGTTAAAAGAAAGTATTCTGAATCATATTTTCTCACCTCTATTATAGGTACAGATAATTGTTATTCTCCTTCTGTTCCCAATAAACTCCCTTTCAATCAATAGTCTCACTACCTCATTTCCATGGGAATCTGACTATCCCCTGAAGACACCTCCTCCTGACCACTGAAAACCTCTCCTTAAAATTCTCCACTTCACAGGACCAGGAAAAGGAGCGGGCAAGTCAAAGGAGTGGAACACACAGCTGTTTCTGGAACATTCCTCAATTGCCTCACTTACCTGATGGTTTCAGCCATGAAATAGATGCAGCAGCCTCAGTGGGACCCTTCCGAAGACAGCCCTAATTTGTGATTTCTAACAGCAAAATAACCATGGTAGCACGGTACTGCCCACGTACTTGCACACTGGATCCGTGATCCCAAAGTTTTACTAACAGCGTAGCTATTTCTATATTAGCTTTAAAAATTGTCAGGCTATCACGGGAAACCATTCTTCAGCCTCTGCAAATTGTACATGCATGTCTGATTCGATTCCAGGTAGAAGGAACCATGACTAATAACCCAGGGAACAGACTATGAACAATCTTGGGGAGATCACTATGATTTCAAAGTGATGTTTGTAGAATGTATTTAACACATGATTATGATGGTCTTAATGACTTGGAGCTCCCAAAGAGCATTAGTGAAACTGGAGAATTCAGTACGCAAGAGCTTGGACGCCATTTGCAATAATTATAGGAAAGAGAGTTATATTATGAAGTGTTCGATGCTAGAGCTTGGAGCCACTGGTTCCCAGCAAGTGCTGAAAACGTCACACGCTCCATTCTGATTCAGTTTAGATTCCCCTCCAATGGCCTGTTTGAAAAGGTATTGGATGCCAAGACGTGATTGGACAACGAGAATATCACGAGTGCCGGCTTACCACAGGTTGTAGCGGGGCGCCAGGGATCATGGCATTAGCAAGTTGCATCTGTTGGGCCAGCATGGCCATGTTCTTCTGCTGAATCAGGTTGTTGCGTCCATTTATTTCCAATTGTGTTTTTAAGTGGGGGGGTGGGTGGAGATATTTGCAGTTCTCTCTTGAACAGCGACCCTACAATGGAAGAACAAGAAACACAAGTTTGAAAAAAGCTGGAATCTCTTCTCATCATTTACAAACAAAAAAGACAATATTCTTGACATTACCCTCATATATGCAGAAACTATAGAAACAATGGTGAACCGATTCTCTACCTTTGTAAACTGAAATATATTCTATACACTGGTAAATGCATGGATATTGTAAAATAAGTTATAAAGATACTTAAACGTTTCAAAATGAAGTTGACTGATGGTGACAGTTTTCAGCTGAATGTATTTGAAACTGCTCGCTACACCACAACATCTGCTTTTAGAGCGTCTAGGAGCGGTGTAAGATGATTAACTTTGATGCCAGAATGTTCCTGCAGTCAACCATATTGAGTCTATTCAAGTTGAATGCACAACTTCACGGATTCACAGTTTTTATTCTATTTCATTCTTGAGAAATAATATAAATTTAGTGACACTGATAGGAAATAGAACTTTAGCAATGAGCCCTTAACTGACATTCTGAAAAACAAAAAGGAAAATTCAGTACCACTACTCATACAAAACTGAGAATTTGGAAGACCCTTATCATCTCCTACCTAGAATACTTAAGTAGTCTCTGACTGGTCTCCCTGCCTCCAGTCTCCCCCCTAGTCCGTCCTTCACTCAGCTGTCAAAGTGATCTTCCTAAAGCACAACCGTGATCAAACTCCAATGGCTCCCTTTCACCAGCGAGATCAAATTAGAAATACTATAGGGTGTTCAAAGCCCTTCCTCTGCTGCCCCACCTCATTTCTAGTTTTCTCACACTTTATGCCACCTCCCTACACATGGTCTGGGTTCCAATTGCACCCAGCTCCTTGCTATTTCTCAAACAAGATACTCCATCTCCCAACTCCAGGCAATTCCCTCGGCTATCCATCATTCCTGAGATGGTTTCCTTTTGCATCTCTGCCTCCTTGCTCCCACAGCTTTCTTCAAGTCCCAGGTAAAATCCCACCTTCTACAAGAAGCCTTTCATGATTTGCCTTGATACTGGCCTCTTCCCTCTGCTAATCATTTCCAAATAATCCTGCATGTAGCCCGGATAGAGATTCACACACAGCTGTTTGAATGTTGTTTCCTCCATTGGACCATGAGCTCCATGAGAACAGAGGCATCTCTGAATCTACAGCCCTTACAATATGCATTTAATAATGTTTATTGACTGAATTCAGCATGGAGGGTTTTGGATGTATAATAAGGAAGATGTGTTTGAATCCTGCCTCTCACAATTAGTAGCTATGACAACATAGACAAGGTACTTCATCTCACTGAGACTCAGTTTCCTTCTCTGTAAAATGGGAATAATAATACCTCCTAAAGTAGATATGAGGTTTAAATGGGAGAGTGGATATATAGTGCTTTGCAGGCTTTAAAATTGCTACCACACTGTGAACAGTGTGATCTTTGGACGAGTAAGTCCTGGGTTCCCTTCTGGTTACATAACCCCAGGCAAGTCACTTAATCTCCAGTGCCCCAAAACTATACATACAGTCTTCAAGACTTTAATTTTCAGAGAAGGTATAGACCTGCACATCCAGGGCTCCCTATCCCAATGAAATCAAATGTCCATTCTCTGCCCCAGAAAGTGTTACAGAAATTCTAGATTTTTATTGGGGAAGCTAGGTGGTGCCATGGTGCATAGAGTTCCTGGCCTGGAGTCAGGAAGACCGATTCCTGAATTGAAATCCGGCCTCAGACACTAGTTTAGTTACTATCTGTGTGATCCTGGGCAAGTCACTTCACCCTGTTTGCCTCAGTTTCCTCATCTGTAAAAATGAGCTGGAGAAGGAAAGGGCAAATCACTCCACTATCTTTGACAAGAAAACCCCAAATGGGGTCATGAGGAGTTAGACACAACTGAATTACATGATTATTATTACTATTATATCTATTATTATACAACTACTAGTAGTATAATGTCCTACTCCTACTGCTACTACTAATACTACTACTACTACTACTACCACCACCACTACTACTACTACTACCACTACTACCACCACCACCACCACCACCACCACTACTACTACTACTACTACTCCTATGTTACCAGACCCTCCTCTACCAATGATTCTAATCAGAAGTAATAGTGTGGATAAAAAGGATTTTTTAATAGAGGCAATCAGCCTGTTTCTCAATACTCCTTTGATTTTTCTAAGAAAAATTAATTTGTTATATGTTGACCTTACACTATAATTTAACTTAGCAAATCATGGTGCTTGTGGTTATTACAAAATTTGCCAAGAAATCTAATTTGAATGATCTGTTTCAGCTCCCTTGGAGTGAGGGAGACAGGGATTTTTCAGCCATCTGTCCCCATACTTGGCATACTTGACAACATGCATGACCCTCATTTCCACAGCCAGCCAAACGTCATTTTAATAATCTTTGCATAATAAAGTATGTCTGATAACGAGAAGGTGTTAGGTACCGGGTTTTGAAACTCCTTTTGCACTGTGTACAAACAAGAACAACTTCTCTGAGGACAAAAAATGGATGAGAAAATTGTTTTTCCTAACAATCATTCATTTTTTATATTTACATGTAGCAATGCAATACAATAGGGTCCTAGCCTTTCTTGGATTGACGTGGCATGTCTGTGGATCACGAATATCTGGATGAGTCATTTAACTTCCCTGGTCCTCATTTTCCTCATCTGGAAAATGGGAATAATTCCTGTTTTATATACTTCACAAAGTTGCTGTGAGGCTCACATGAGATGTCATGGGGGAAATGCTCTATGAACAGTACTCTGCTAATGTGAGGTATTTGTCTCAGTGTAAAAAACAAAACAAAACAAACAAAAAAACCAATGAGGTTGGATGCCAAGTCAAATCCGTGGGGCAGAACTGTCAACCCCCCGGAAGCCACAGCTGCTGTGATTCTGGGCAGGCCAACAAAAAAGAAAAAAAAAACATTTTATTATAAAAGGAAACCAAATAGGAAATTCTGAGCCAAGATATTCCCATATCATATTTCTTACTAAAAATGAGTTAAGATAAGAGCAGAAGAATTAAGTGGGACTACATTCAGCCTTATTCAATTTTCTGGGCCCATTCTACAGGGCTCTCCCATTAACACCACTCCTGTGGGCACCCTCTGTGGTCTTTGCCAGGCACAGCAGAGACCAGGGAGGTCTGAACTAGTAAAACGCAAACACCAGCTATTTATCATGGGATTAGGGTACTATAAAAAATGAGAAATGAGCCAGCCCCTCCCTTTGCCTTCTAACACAATCATATTTAAAGCCATCGAAGAGATAAATTATTGATAGCAGCAGACGGTCACCGCATCTTCGTAGAGCTGATCTGCTGCTTTCCTTTGTAAGCGTTAAAAAATGTCTGAATAAGCGATGGCTGATTATATTGGCTTGACTTCTTGGGGAGCTGAGAACTCGCTTCAGCCAAAGCCTCAGGAGAAACTAAGGAGAAATAAAAACCAGATGCAATGCCCATTCCAGGCTGATAGATCAGCCCTCAGGGCAGGGCAGCCTGCAGAAGTGCAGGAAAATGGAAGAAAGTAAGTATAGACCGCCTCTGCCTGTACTTCATAGGCAACGACAAAGTGCATAATAAATAATGGTTTGCTTTTCCCTTTGTTCTGGACACAATGAAGATGGCCCTCACAGAGCAAAAACCTATCTAAGAGTTAGCTATTGTTACAAACACAGCATGGTTCTGAATCCCACTGAGCTAGGAGCAAGGGAATGCGTCTTTTTCAGAAAGGGATTTGTTGACATCATTCAGCATGCCAAGCTGAAGATGCAGCTAACACAGTCAGACAGATGACTGGGCGCTTCATTGGGGAGAACAACTCAGTTTGTTCCAATCCAATATAATATAACCTCATCCAATTCAACATATATTCATTTGTTGCTTAACTGTGTAAAGCCCTGAGAGAAATGGAGAATTTCGAAAAGAGAAGATTCCTTCTTACCCCCACAGAGCTTAAGATCTGAGTTCAGATCCTGCCCCAGAGCTCGGCAACTCCACGACCCTCGGCAAATCACTTAATTTCTTGGTTTCTATTTCCTTATTTGTAAAATGAGGAGGTTGGCTGAGATTGACCCAAAGATCTCTGAAAATTCTACCTCGAGATGATGAAATTTCAATGCAAAGTCTTTAAGGCATGCGATAAATAACGGGCATTATTACCTTCAGCAAAGACATTGATCGACATGAGTCTAGTAAGTAAAATGGGGATTTGATTTCAGCATGAGGATCCTACTGGGCTGCTGGTACGGTACAAAAGAATAATTCTTATTCCGTGCTGACAGCTAGAGGTCATTCCCTCTGCTGCTATCATAGGACACAGTTTGATCCAAAGGTCCTTAGGCAGTAACCACAAACAAGCCAACAGTTTGAAAAGAAGAGAAAAAAAATTTTTTTGCCTTTTGGAAATTACTCTGTTGACTGGAATCTGTGCTACTCCTCTGTGCTCTTAGGGGCACATTTCAATGGGCTTGTTGTTAATAATGCCTCCGTTCCATCTCTGGCGGGTAGACTATGACATGAGGGAGACACTCAGGTCCCACAGTATGTCAGTCCAAGGGACATTCAAAATCTCCAAACTGGCACATCTGTACGTTTACTGCCTGCATTGGAGATACCTTCCTTATTTTCATAGGCTTAAATTTGGAACAAGAATATATTTACAAGCTTTGTTTTCATCTGTTACAGTGGAATGATGATATAATTTGACAGAATTATGACTGCATTTTTGGACCTCATCTGATAGTGATTAATTACTAAAACACTGAACAGAAATTTTCGGTTTCAAGGTAGTTCACAGTGGGATTCTGAGGACACCATTCACAGCAACAGGATGCATTTTTTGGACACTTCAGGCAAGAAAGAAACTGAAAAATGAGGAAAATCCTAATGAAAGTTCATCTACTTTTCCCCATCCTTCCTTCTAGACTTCAGGTATTCTGTCTATGTAAAGAACTCCTTTTCCTGAATTCTTGTTAAGTCAAAGTAAGTCTAAGGGAGTATGGGGTCAGATTAATGGCTACCATTGTTGTGGGGGTTTTCTTGGCAAAGATAGTGGAGTTGGTTTGCTATTTCCTTCTCTGGTTCATTTTACAGATGAGGAAACTGAGGCAAATATGGTTAGGTGACTTGCCCAGAGTCACACAGCTAGGAAGTATCTGAAGCCAGATTGGAACTCATGAAGATGAGTCTTCCTGATTTCCAAACCCAGTGCTCGATCCATTGCGCTATACAGCTATTCAAAGAACCATAAGTTTCTCCTAGATTCAAGTCTGGGTAAAATGATTTCCTGGTCAGACCATTAAATTTACATTGAATAGAGCTGATCAAAGCAAGGCAGATGGCTACTCGGCTAAAACATCTGCTCTTTTTAAGAGAGCCTGGGTATTATTTTTAAAACTTTTCTAAAGTTCTTTCAACATAATCTGGCAAAATTTTATCAAAAGTTGGCCAGGGTTCACACACACATATTCTCACATATATACAACTAGGGAATTAGCAAATAAAACTTATATTATTTCCAACAAACACATGGGGCCAAGGGGGGAGAGGAATGAATATAGTCACCCAAGTAACTTCACCCCACGGGCTTCAATTTCTTTATGTGAAAAGTAACTACTCACGTCCCTCTGGAGTTGTTAATCCATGATCCTAAGAGGCTGCGGCAATAAAAGTTTATTTTGTCAAAATGGATTTTAAGATCCTATTTTCAATTTCCACTAAGGGGAAGAATAGCAAAAAATTCATTGCCCCATTCCTATATAAAGGAGTCCTTAATTATCTTTGCGATGTGTTTAAAGGTTTTAGAGGTTTTGAATATAGTTACGTCTGATATTCAAAATCTCAAATAAAAAAATCTCTCTTTGTTGTTTGATAGCTCTGTGTGTGTGTGTGTGTGTGTGTGTGTGTGTGTGTGTGTGTGTTTGGAGTGTGTGTAAGGGGTAGGGAGGAAGGAAGGGAAGGTGGGTGGTGAGAATCAAAACTGTCTCTGTATCAGGTTGCAGTAATTTTCCATTGAGAGGGAAAACACAATTATATCTTAAATGTCCTTCTTCATCTCTACTTGTTGAATTCCACCCATCCCAAATATGGGATATAATACGAATAGAATACTTCACTGGGTCAGAACTCAGAGGCACATGATCTTTAACTGCCTAATGGAGAACCCTAACGGGAATAAAAATAATAAGAGTAATAATAAAAGACTGGCCATATTTGTGTACACTGTGGAGGTAAGGGATCATTGCCAAATTTACAGGAACACTGTCTACACCACAAAGTATTTTCCAAATAAAATAACCCACTCAGCCAACTTTCATTTGAAATGCTGGTTTGTCTAGAATAGAAATGTTTCTTTCGATTGTTGAGGCAAAACAACATTTCCTTTGAGATGGTTGAGATACTGAAATGTTTTTAAGCATTTTCACAAGCCATCCTCTGCTCTGAGACATGCTGTGAACTTCCTCATTTGCCAGCAACTCTCAAGGGAATTCATGGTCTTCCTACTTAAAATAGTTGTCAAAAGATTATTTTTTTCAGATAGGATGGCAAAACTATTTCAAACTGTTTGCAAGGAAACCATATTGGCAGTCAAGATAATAGCCATTTCTGGAAATGCTTCATTTCTCTAAATTGCTTTTTGCTTATCATTTCTATATGAGAAACAATGCAATTTTGGTTTTGAAAAGGTTAAAGTCATAAAAAAAAGAGTAGATAATTTTGAAATAAATCCAGACCAAATACATAATAGTACTGCCTGATTTTATGTGCTTATTGAGGGCTTTGGTTAGGGGCCCTTAGGAAGGTTTTTTTGCATAGAGTAAACCTTTGATAAAATTTTATCCAACTGAATAGACCTGAATTGTTGTTTCTGGCATTGTACCTCATTAAGTTCCCACAGTATTGAAAATAAATAAATTGCTGTGTGGTGCTGTGCTACTTCTCCAAATATCAAAAGTTGTTTTTTTGTTTTTGTTCTTTTTAACTACAACCAGTTCATTATAATCTTCACTTAAAAGGTGTGAGCAGAGGGATGCAGAAGCACCACATGGCCAATAATCAGAAGATCATGTATTTATTTGTTACTTAATTGCCCTTTACTGAAAAGGAATCAGCCTGATTTTCTTTGAAATGTATTTGCATGTTTTTGAGCTTTTTAATATGGCTGTGTCTGGTATTTGGGAACTTTACTCAACAAATGGATAAACAGAAGATAAAACCCCACCCTGAAGAGCTGATTGATTCAAGAAGAGTAGTCAGCTTCCCCAGCTAACCCAGGCTGAGCCTCTCCCTGTACCCTGTAACCAACTCCTTTGTTTGAAATATATACATGAATTCTCTCTCTCTCTCTCTCTCTCTCTCTCTCTCTCTCTCTCTCTCTC
>NW_020954588.1:47717993-47724439 GCF_900497805.2 Vombatus ursinus
TTTTTTTCCCTGAGAGCAGATGTGGTCAAATTTTTGTGTAGCAAAAAACTGTTGGGTGCAAAAGGAAAGAAAATAGAAAATGAGATGTCCACAGGGATTGAACCTGAGATTTTATGGATACAGGGAATTTCCTGGTGAGGAAAATCCCTTTGTCAATGCATGTTGGAACCTCTTCTACAATCTAGTCTTAAAGGTGTTTCCTCGAGCACTGAGGATGCAGAGATCCCAGCCAGTGGGTGTCAGAGGGTACTCTCTCCATCCAGGAGCTACAATGCCAATCCACTGTCAAGAAAGCATTAAAAGGAAGACTAAGTAGGTATGATCAACAAAGAGGGCATTTGAGCCTGGGCACACCTATGGTACTTCCTTTTAATGACAATGCCCAAGGCTGCCCATGCACCACACCCATGCCCATACATAATCCTTACTAGAGGTTCAAGATAAATCAGAACAAGCCTGTTAGGGTAGGCGGCAATTAAAGAACCTAAAATGAACAGTCAAATGGAGATCTTCCCAACTGGACTCATTGACTGACTCTGGCCAGGGTAGTCCTGTCGTAAAAAAGACATTTGATTTCTCTAGGGTTTCTAACTTATGATCTACAGTCATCAAAATTCTGTAGCTATTTCCTAACTATGAACCCCCCTCTTAAAAAAATAACCCCAATGATCAATTTACCAATGAGAGATACAGGTTTTTGTTGCCTGTAAATTTGATACCTCATATATTAGACACTAAAAATGATTATTTCATAGTGACAACTGAAAATGTCAGGATTGGTTTTGTTTTGTTTTGTTTAATTTTGTGCTTAAAGATTATCAGAAAAGCCCAGAACTGCAGAAATGGAAGGAACCTCAGACTATCATCTGACTCCAAAGTCAGACAACGGCTTGCATATAATATGTGATTAATAAATGTTGCTGTATTATATCCTATCTGTTTATTCTTTTCCTAGGAGGCCTCTGGAAATGGAGACTCCCAGCGTTTTATTACATCCAAACAAATATAGTTAGAATTATACTATGAAACATTAGATTACACGTCAAGAGACAGACAGGCATTTTATAAATGAACGTGTGTAAATATTTGTTTCTATATTATAGTAGAATACAAGACCTGAATTCAAGAAGGCCTGAGTTCAAATCCAGCTTCAACCCTTACTAGTTGTATGACTCTGGGCATGTCACTTAACCTCTCCCTGCCTCATTTGCCTCATCTGTAAAATGTGGATAATAACACATCTCCCTCCCAGGGTTATTGTGAGGATTAAATGACATAACATTTGTAAAGCTTTTTGCAACCCTGAAAGCACTACAGGAATGCTCGCTATTATTACTATTAATACTAAACTCTTAGTATTAATTTTACTATTATTACTAATACTAAACATATACTCATTTCCCAAATTCTCCTCTTTCTATATTCCTTCCAAGTCCTTGCTAAAACATCCATCTCCCCTTTAACTCAGTCAGAACGTGCATGTTCTGTGTTTTAGAAGTTCACGTCAGTAACTAGTGCCTCCATAGTCAGGAATGTTTTGGGGTCCAACTTTCACATTTTAAGTTCGTCCCTTATTTTGGGATCTAAAGTGGAGATGAAAAACAGATGGTTCATAGCCTCATCACAGCCCTCCCCAGGTAACTGAAGACAGCACTCAGCTGGCCGACCCCTCCGCTTCTCTGGCCAGGCGATAACAATCCCTTCACGTTTATTTTGGATCCCAGGACTTATCCGTCCTAGGGACAGAGTTAAGAGCTCCCCTCTCCTGCTCCCCTCCTTTTTTTCTAGATGAAGAAAATGAGGGCCAAGAGTGTCTCTGGCTTGCTTGATGTCACCAAGATAATTAGAACTAAAACCAAACCTGAAACTTCAGATTTCATCTCCAAATCCAAAGGCTTTCCCATTGGCTGCCCTGCCTGCCTCAAGCCTCTCCATATCCAGCCCATCTTCCACTCAGCTTTCAAACGGCAAGTCTGACCATGCCGACCCTCATTCAATCAGCTATTCAAAGTAGCTCCCTATTGCCCTCAAGATCAGATAGAAAATTCTCCCCTTGGTTTTTAAAGCCTTTCCTGACCTGGTCCCTTCCTGACTTCCTAGCCTTCTACCCTTTTCTCCTTGGTCCTCACCGCCCCCCACACCCCACCCCCAGCCCATTTACTCCACAATCTAGTGACAATGGCTTCCTTTCTCTTCCTCAAACAGCATACTTCATCACCTCTCTGGGGCCATCTCCTCTGGCTCTCTTAGACCTCTCTCCCTCTTCACTTCTGCCTCATGGCTTTCCTGGCTTCTTTCAAGTCTCAGCTAACATTGCGCCCAGTCTTTCCTTTTCTCTGAGACTGTTCCCGATTTTATCTTATTTATGTCTTGTTTATACACAGCTATTTGCACGTCACCTCTCCACCTTAGACCACAAGCACTTTGAGAAAGCAGGGACTGGATTTTTTTTTTCTTTTTGTTTTATTTTGCTTGGGAGGTGGGGTGCATTCCCAGTGCTTAGCACAATGGCTGGCACATGGTAAACGCTTACTAAACTCTTGGTGTCATGATTTGTGTTATGAAGTTAGAGTGCTGACAAAATGAATATTTGAGGTAAACCCCATACAATGTCACCATTTCTTCACCCAACGAATGTGATACACCATTTCCATTAGGCTATTTCAACTCAAAGAACCTGCACATTTTGCTTCTAACAATGAAAGAAGATAGAAATGGATTTTAAAGGCTTTCTGAACCATTGACAAGTAACAGTAAATCATTTTCCTCTATATTTAAAAAGTTTAAAAAAAAGAAAATCTAGTTTTGATAAATCTTTTAATCTCCCATAAAAAATTCAAAAACACAAACATATATAACTTGTATATAGCCACTATTTCTGCTAATTAAAGAAAATTCTAATAGTCAACAGTTGAGATTCTGCCACAGTCAAAAGCTGCAAAGTTTAGATGGCCTTTTTGTGATCAAAGTCCAATCTCAACCAGGAAAATGGGATCTTGGCCTAGATTCTTAATCAATTAAAAAAAAAACTTTCCATCTGAAATCACAGTTCCTATCTCCCTTTAATGAATATTCCTGAATTTGATGAGGATTTTTGGACCCTGGACCTAATGACATTAGAGCACCCCAAAATAGATTCAAGGTGACGCAATGCCATCACGCCGTGACTCAAACACCAAGATACCATGACTGTTTCCCAGAGAACTCACGAGGTTTGGGTTGCACAACTCTCATTAATCATTTTGAAGACTGCCCAGCTGAAACCCTACACAACCAAATAACTCTTCTGTTAGTCCCGAGAATCAAATTCAGTACTATAGATGGGGGAAAGGGAATCTAATAATATCCTAACTAATTCACAAAGATCATCAAGCTTTCTGGTAGCCTATTTTGGCACAAGATTGTATCTATGGACAACAATGGTCATAATTAGTTAAAGAAACTTTCATCTGTTGGACCTCTAGTTGGGGAACGTAGCACCCACAGTCTCATCATTCTTAGAGAAAGAATCAAAGACTAAACCAAGCAATAAACATTTATTACGCCCTTACTAGAGAGTTGAGGACTCAAAAGCAAAAGCAGGCACTGCACTCAATGTATTAGAGATGTTTTGCATATTTTAGTAGCCAGAAAGTCATTTTAACTCCTTCCTTTCCATTACTACCACTTCCTCTTCCCCCATTGGAACAGGTCAGGAGTTACAGTACAACATTATAACCAAGGAACCTGCATTTTCTTTGTCTCCAGTCCCATTCTCTTCAAGAAGAGAATGACTCAGAATGGGTCGATCTCCCATCGTGGATCCCAGCACACAGTTTCTGCAACCTTACTAGGGCCCTGTTTATACTTCAGTGACATTTTGTGGATGCCAATATCTTTAAATGGTCTGACATTCGTTGGCTGTGCTATCGCAAGGCCATAAAATTGGAACTGCTAGAGCTAGGTATTTTTCAACCGCTTAAACAGTTCCTTGGGTCCCCAATATGGTCTGCAGTTCAAACACTTTTAAAGATCACTGTCATCTGAAGCAGACACTGTTTCACCTCGCCAAAAGAAAAAAGATGTACATAATAAAAATAAATGGTTTAATTATATGA
Source organism: Vombatus ursinus (assembly GCF_900497805.2). NCBI lineage: Eukaryota > Metazoa > Chordata > Mammalia > Diprotodontia > Vombatidae > Vombatus > Vombatus ursinus. The sequence continues at coordinate 47,722,091 of NW_020954588.1, forward strand.
CCTGCGTTTCAACTGGGGAATGCAAAATATCTGACCAAAACAACCAATAAGTCATTATAACCCTGCTATTGGTTGACTAATAAGTCATCTTTATTTTAGTTACTTAAAAAATGACATAACGGTGCTTGACTATGGGTTCATGAAACAGGCTGTTGGAATCCAAACTGTCCTCTCTGTCCATGACTCACTTCTCTTTCATGATGTTGCTTCATGCCGTTCTTTGTATTTGGTTTTGTGCATTCATTGGTTGACTTCCTAAATTGACTACAATTATTCATTGAAAATCATTTGCTTTTTCCCCATGAATATGTTTTGTTGGGCTAGAAAAAAAGGATATCCCTCTTACAAAGAGACTTCAGCAATGGTGCTAGACAATTTGCACTAGAAATATTGAAGTCTCTACACCTCTCTGATGGTTCGCTGCCATAGAGGCATGTCAATGGTGCTTGTTAGACTGTGTGGCAGAAGATGTTTTTTTCAAAATGCAAAAGTTATGAAGATGGGAAGACCGATCCATAGAAAACTGCCCCAACAGACTAAGACAAGAAATGTGAAGTGAAGTGGATTTATTTATGCTTTCCCCTTTTATACATTAGCAAAATATAAAAGAAAAAAAAGAGAAGGAAGGAAGGAGCCAAACTCCTCAAAATCAACTACATTTCAAGTTACCACCTCCAAAAGAGGGGACACATTTTTGTATTATCAACAGTTTGTTTTTATGTGTTCTACTCAATGTGTGAGAGGCAGCCTGACGTACTGAACAGAGATCAGGCCTTGGAGCTAGGAGGGCTTGGATCTCATCTGACCTTTGAAATCTATTGGTTGAGTGATCCTGAGCAACTCACTTATCCTCTCAGTGCCCCAAGAAAATCTCAAGGGTTATAAATTGAAGAAAAGACACTGTTCTCTACTGTTGTTGTTGTTCAGTCCTGTCTCTTCATGACCCCATTTTGAGTTTTCATGGCAGAGATACTGAAGTGGTTTGCCATTTCCCCCTTCAACTCATTTTTATCAATGAGAAAACTGAGGCAAACAGGGTTAAGTGACTTGCTCAGGGTCACACAGCTAGTAAATGTTTGAGGCTGAATCTGAACTCATGTTGTCCTGACTCCATGCCCGGTACTCTATCCACTGAATCACTTAACAGTAAATATTTATTTTGCAGAGGATCTTGGCTAAGTAATTGCATGAATGATATAGGGGCATTTACAATTATTTCAGTGCAATGGCCATATTTGTTTTTAAAATGCATGAAGCACAATTCACCGCCCAAATGGAAGGACCAAGGGCTAGTGAGCTCTCTCAGAGGAAGCCCTACTTCTTTAATATATTTGGCTTATCACAGAATAGATGGCCAATGAAGTCTCCTCCCTCTCTCGCTCTAGGGTTCTCAATCTAACAAGATGGCACGTTTTATATAATGATGATAATGATAAAATTCCAAAATACAATTGGGATCAGTCCTGCTTTTCTCAAAGGGATATTTTCACGCATCTTTGTGGCTCCCCTGTGAGTATCAATTAAGTCTACTGGACAGGAGGCTGTATAGTCCCACAACTGGCTGGTCTTGAATTCACATCTACATGAAACTAAAAACAATGCAGAAATCAGGTTGTCGATGGTATGAAAAACTCACTGTCCAAGAACAGTCTCACATGCTTCCTAGAGACTATGCTAGCAGCTGTGTGGAGGACGTGACGAGGAGATGCAAACGTTTCTGCCTTCACCTTCACAGCTCAATCCCACCTATGTGACATATATGCAGACATCACAACCCAGACATCTGTAACGCCACAGTTCAGAAAATTACAAACACTGAGATTTCTCCAAAGTCAAGACTCTCTGGAAATTTCCAAGGAAATTCTCAACTGCTTCCACCTCATTTCCACTATATTGGTCTCTCTCCTTCCATAAGCTTCCATAAGCTCAGGGGATGTCCAACTGGAAGTGATGTCCAACAGTGGAAATCCTTTCGGTACCAAGTTTGTGTTTCTCACTCTTGTTGGGAATCATAGAAGCAATGCAAGGGGAGAAGAGATGATAAAAAATGAAACCATGTCTGGCTTTCAAGCCGTTCTCACCTCCTTGAGGAGGCTCAACTTTGTACTTTCACAAATCAGGCTTAATGCTATTGGGTCTTCAACTGCTTGGAAAACATCTCTTTACCTAAGTGACAGTTCTCTGGAAATTCACTCAGATCCCCATGGATACTGCTGAAAGACAAGAGGGTTTGGCTATCAAGCAGAGAAGAACTGGACATAGTCCTCGGTCTTAATAGCTGAGAACCTGGGCTATTAAGCATTCAGGGCAACACACACACACACACACACACACACACACACACACACA
>NW_020954588.1:47724456-47754713 GCF_900497805.2 Vombatus ursinus
TTTTTTTTCTTAGAGTGGCATTGTGATACATGTATATCTATGTAATCTTGTTTTATAAAAATGCTACTTGTTTCCCAAGGCAAATATCACCTAAATATGACCATTTGGATATCACAGACAAAATGGAAAAACTACAAAGTGCCAAAGGAATCCAGTGGAATGTCTAAAAACCATGGCCAATCCATTTTTTTATGAAATAAAAACTGCAACAGATGAAGTAGATCAGCTTAGCATTTCTGAAGGGCAGCACGGAATAGTGGAAGGAGGATTGGATTAGGACACAGAGCACTTTGGTTCCAATCCCAACCGGCCCTCTCTGTAGCCATCGCGGTGACCTTGGGCAAGTCACTTAGGTCACCTCTTCGGGTCTCTGTTTCCTCATGTGTACAGCGAAGGGCTTGAACTGGATGGCATCTAAGGTCCACCTCAGAATCTATGATCTCTTCTTGGTGTATCTTAATTAGGAAAATACATCTAATAAAATTTTAAAATACTAAGTAGTGAATTTCAAATGTCATTATTAGTTCTTTTAAGATAGAGAACAGTGATTTCATTGGTAGAGTCAGCTCCCAATGAGGCAATTTCTCCACAAATACATATGGGTACCTTCTCTATACCTTATAACCGGAGAGAGTCCCCAGAGCCTGGGGAGAAATGACTTGCCTAAGGTCTCACAGTCACTTTTCATCCAAGTCAGGACTTCCATTCCAGTATTCCTGACTCCATGGCAAGCTCTCTGCCCTTCACACCACACCCCCTCTCACTGAAAGTCTAAGCGTACCAAAAGAAGCAAACCTTTTATCTCGTGACCCACACAGTTCAGCGTCTCCAAACCAGGAGCTCTTATCCCTATTTGTGCCGTAAACCCCTTTAGCGTCCAGTAAAGAAAGGTTCATTGTTGTTGTCCATGCTTCTATGGATGCCTTCCCAGAATAACATGTTTAAGTAAGTGAAGGAAATCTGAAGTTTTGCTAACAGCATAGTGAAAATATAAGATGTCATTTTTTCCCATTCAAGTTCATGGAGCCCCTACAATCTATCCACAGACCCCAAGATGAACCCCAGAAGGCTAAGAAGACCGTCTTGAAACCCTTTGGTAGGGACAGGGAAGGCTTTGGGGCTCACACTGATTAGCTAATCATTTTAGATCATCTCTAACACAACAGGGGCCCTGGTATAAAGTGTTATTAGATACCACGGACAATATGCATAAATCCTTTTTTAAGATGGGAAGTAGGGAGATAATGTGACTCATAGCAATGTAAGCCATAGCAACACATTATTTTAATAAGGAAGAATGTGAAAGTGAGAAGAGAAAGCAGACGGCTGTCACATGATGTTTTTCTCTTGCTACCATATCAACATTCAGGCTGAAATCCCAGGATCTGCTGACTCCCCAGCTTGAGAGCATTAAGTGAGAGCCTTGTGGATGGGGGTTTTCAGGTCTCCAGCCCTGGCTAAAGTAGGAGGCTGAAGGAACTGCCCTTGCAACCTGACCCTAGGAGGAGATGCAGAAAATGAGGCTGCCTCGGGCGGGGGCCATCAGGCATCCTGGAACTCCAGATTTGGTAGGGTCTTTAGCTGGAACACTCCCCCAGTGGGTCTGAACCGGGGCTCCATAAACATTTGTTTGTTCTTAATATGTTGATGATTATGTTGGAATAGAATTGGTTTCCTTGTACTCTTCTGTATTTTATTTTATTTTCGCCTTTTAAGACTTCACCAGATTGTCCAAACAGACCCTTGCTCTGTTTTACCAAATGGTACAAGGGTCCCCTTCACAATGTCCCTCGGTCTTGCTTGGCTTGGATACTTCTGGTGATGAGGGATACACTACCACAAAGAGGCAAGGCCATTCCCTTTTAAGGCAGATTGGACAGGTGACCAGGATGGAGAAGGGCACCGAGAGCTACCATGGTTAATGGACAGGCTTAGCCAGAGGGCTACCCTGCCAGCTGCATGCCATGATCGGCAGGAAGAATGCTTCAATGCAGCTTTGTTTACACAGTGTGAATGGTTAGACACGTGCTTTTTGTGAAAAGTCCAAACAACTGAATATTTCCCATGTTTGTTCTATCTTCATCTTCAGACTGTGCAGGGAACAGAGATGCAGCCAGACACACATCCCCATGGCCCTCCCAGCCTGTCCTGGCCCCTTTCTGCAGCATGGCACTGTCCCCATCCCTTCTGGACAACAGACCCAGGATCAGTCCAGTATCCATTGCAGTACTGCACCCAGGCCTGAATTCACTGGCCAATGCCTTCTGCCAGCACCATGTAGTGGAAAGATCACTGGAGTTGGAGGCAGAAGACCTGAGTTTGAATCATGACTACTGTATACTACCTGTACAACTTTCAGACAAAACTCTTACCATCTCTGGGCTCCACTCATGAAGTGAAGAGACTGGATAAAACCATCTCTAAGGTCCTTCAAGAGTTATGATCTCACTTGAAATTTATGATCTTATAAGGAAGACTCATTTTTTTTCAGTATATCAAAGCCCCCTATTCCTTTCTAATTGTTCAACTGTCTAGTTCCTACCTCAGACACTTAGCTCTGTGAACCTGGGCAAGTCACTTAACTGTGGTATGCCTCACTTTCCTCATCTGTAAAATGGGGATAATAATAGCACCTACTTCCCAGGGTGGTTGTCAGAATCAAAGCACTCACTGACCATACCAGTCCGGTCTGCTGGCCCTCCTCCTCACACCACGTGACTCCTACTAACATTTCCATCTTCTCTCCCACCCCAGACTTTTCCAAATCATCGGTCAGACTTCCAGTGCCATCTGACCACTGATCCCTCCATGCCTTCCACAGCCTCCTCTGTCCCCAAAGGAGAGGCAGGGGAGTGACAGAACAGGATCAGACTTGCTCCAGAACCAATTCTATACCTCCAGGCTCTTGCATATAGTGGGTTTGGAAAGAAAATGTTTTGGGTTACCTATGTTGATGGTTAGAACAAGCAGCAAGCCCTGAATTGCTATGGAGGTGATCTCAGCCTTCCGTGAGCTACAGGGAGCTTTGGTAGGAGGGCCACCGGGGGTGGGTATTCCTGCTGCCCTTCCCACAGGGTTCCTGACTAAGCCAAGACAGGAAACAGGTGCACAGGGGACGGAGGGATCTGCAGAAAACCTCCAGTCAGACAACAGCAGAGAAATGCTCTGCTCCGCATTTGTTCACTTTCTCAGTCTGGTCTGTATTGCTAGTTTTTTTGTTTCTTTTTTTCCTTTTCCCATCCCTGCCCTAGGGCCTGCATTTCTAAACATTGAGTCTCTAGCTCTGCCCCATTGCTTAAGAAACCTCAATCATGCTCACTTCCCCTCCAGCTCAACTCCCTCCAGAATCCGCCATCTTCTCAACAGCCACCAGCTGCCTTGTGTCTGGGAGCTGCCTCCCATTACAACTCCTGCCTTCTCCGTACCCCATCCTCCTTCCAAACCTCTGTTCATATCCCATCTGCCCCTGTTAGGACAAAGGCTCCTTAAGGGAAAAACTGTCTTGTTTGCTTGTATGGGTATCCCTGGCACTAAACACAGGGACACATATTAAGTGTTTAATAAATTTTGCTGTCTGCCTCTCTCTGTCTCTCTGTCTCTCTCTCTCTTCCTCCCTCCCTCCCCACTTCTCTGTGTGTCTCTCTCTATCTCTGTTCCTCTGTCCCTGTCTCTGTCTGTCACTGTCTCTCTCCCTTTCTCCCTCCCTACTCACCTCTCTCTGTCTCTTTCTCTCTCTGTCTCTGTCTGTCTGTCTCTGTCTCTCTCTGTCTGTCTCTCTGTCTCTCTCTCTGTCTCTTTCTCTCTCTGTCTCTTTTTCTCTCTCTGTCTCTCTCTGCCTATCTGTCTCTCTCTGTCTCTGTCTCTCCGTCTCTGTCTCTTTCTCTTTTGCTCTCTCCCTCTCTCCTCCCCCCGCCCCCACTCCCTGCTTCCTAAGGGCCAGAACAATCAATTACCCTCCTTTCTTGTCATGCATATCCATTTCCTCATTGAGCCACTCTGGTACCAACTCTAGCTAATTCTCCCAAGACAGAAACACTTCAAGTATGAACGTGGTGACAGCTGACTGTAATCAGTGAATCCTCAGATTCAGACGTCTAGCAAGGGATTGGGCCCATGGCAACTCCTGAAAACAGTTGGGCAAGGCAGAATCGTGGAGGAAGTAACCACAGTGATAAAATTACCTCAGAGAGGCATTCATTCATTCACACAAATGAAGCAGACTCATTAAGGATCTATCGTGTAAATAAGCTGTACTTGGCTGAGAGAGACAGGTAAGGTCCAGTCCTTACCTTCATGGCACTTACAGTCTAATATTCATCATGGAACCTAATGATGTCCCCGGCACATGTTAGTTGCTCAACACCAATTTGTGAAATCAGTTAACGAACAAATGAGGGGAGATAGAGGAATAAACCGGATGGACATTTAAATATACCTCTTTTCTTTTCTTTTGTTTTTGCCAAATATAGCAAACAGTATGGCTATTCTTCAGGGACGAAAGTGAAAACAGATGTTCACCAGCTGCCCCAACAGAAGTCATTGAATGTGGAATACATAATGCTTTGTGTGGCTTGCAGTAATATTAAAGCATAGAGGCAATTGGACATTATTCATCGGGAACTGGATTTGCCTCTTGGCCATTGGATAAATGGCAAAGATGAGAGCCGAAGCAGCTGCTATAATTGCGGTAGCCAGTAGAGCTGGTCGCTAGTTGGGGGTTCTCCCAACTGGATGCGCCCAATTCAGTGACTGTAAAGACAAGGGAAAGGAGAGAAAGGGGCACAAAGAGCCATGCAAAATGACCCAGTATGGCTCTGTCCTCAAAACACTTCATAAAGTCAGCAAGAACTATAGGAGAAAAAGCATTGCTTCGGACTCTCGCACTTGGAGGTGTTTTCAAATTTGTGTCTTTGGAGTTTCATTTTGATACCCAGAAAATATATTAAATTTGTAAACTTTTCTCCACTTTCAATCTCCACTGGAAAGAGGAAAAAATCACTGGTTAATTCAAACATCCTTATGGTGAAGAAGGAAGAGTTGAGGTCAGAATCAGGAGCTGGGGTCTTAGCTTCTGATCTGCCAATTACCATAACAAATAATAGTAATAATAATAACAATAGTTAGCATTTAAATGGCATTCTAAGGTTTGCTAAGTGATTAGCTATAACCCTGGGAGGTAGGTGCTATCATTATCCCCATTTTACAGATGAGGAAAATGAAGCAGAGATTAAGTGACTCATCCAGGGTCAAACAGCTAGTAAATGTCTGATTTTGAAAGTTCAGAACTTGAAATCAAAAAGATCTGAGTTTGAATCCTGCCCCATGGAAGGTCAAATACTGAAGCTGGAGCTTAAATACTTTGGCCACATAATGAGAAGACAAAACTCATCGGAAAAGACCCTGTTGTTGGGAAAGATTGAAGGTAAAAGGAGAAAGAGATTGCAGAGGATGAGGCAGATGGAGAATCACAGAAACAACCAATATGAGTTTGGACAGACTTTGGGAGATAGAGGAGGACAGAAGGGCTGGGCGTGTTAATATGGTCCATTGGTCCAAGAAGAGTCAGACCCCACTGAACAAAGGAATAGCACTGCTTACTAGCTGTGTGAGCTTGGACGGGTCACTTAATGTCTCAGTCTCAGTTTTCACATCTATAAAATGGGGATAATAGTAGCACCAATTTCCTAGGGTTGTTTTGAGGATAGAATGAGATAATCTTTGTAAAGCACTTTGCATATATTAAAGTGTTATAGCAATGCTAACTATTATTATTGTTATTATTATGATTACTTCTATGACACCATCTAGCTACTCCCAGTATATCTGTGGGGCCTTGGGAAGGTCACTTTGTTCCTATAGGACTCAGTTTCCCCAACTGAAAAAAGAAAAGATTAGCTAGATGAGTAACTTCTGTAAAATGTTTTCTACTCATAGGATTCCATGACAAACCCTGAGGATGTTTCATGAATAGGAGCTAAACTCATTATTTTCAAGACAATCAGCATGCTTTTAGTTGATTCATGAAAATAAATAGGCAATGATTATGTTTCAGGCAGGGAAGGTACCAGGTGTTCACTCAAGAAAGGCTCTGATGCAAAGAATAACAGCCTTCCCCAGAGGAAAGAAGAGTGTGGACGTTTTGACAGCCCAAGGAGGCAAAGTTTAAAAAGAACCTTTTTTCGCTAGAGCACCTACTCAGAAACTTTCATTGCCTAAAACTTAGTCTATAATTACCATGATTATATAAGTAGATTTAAAATCTAGGCACTTAATTCACCACAAGTAAATAAAACATTTTCTGAAAATCTGAAATGTGAATTTCCTTTCATCAAAGGCAAACACTCCACTTTAAACTATTTTTAACAAACACACCAAATAAGATAATACAAATACATCCCTTTACTCTCCCATAAACACTTTGGCTCATTTCGATGCCAAAACACAACAGAAAAATCTCTACCTTTCCTCAACTAAAAGCAGAAAATTACTGCGTTGCCAGGGACTCCATGGAGCCGGGCCCCTTTCTAAGCATTCATTCTCTATACCTTCCTAGCCATCCATGTTTTCTTGGATACTACTGGCAGTAAGAGAGAACTCATCACCTCTTCAAGCAGCTGATTCCATTCTCAGAAGGTTTTTCCTCATATCAAGCCTAAATTTGCCTCTTTCAATCAATAAATCAACAAGCATTTATTAGGCATTTCCTATGTGAACAAAAAAGAAATGACATAGTCCCTACCCTCAAGAAGCTTACACCCTATCTGAACAGAAAGCTGTATGTATGCAGGTGTATTCAAAAGAGATCAAAGGTGGGTGGGTGGGAATGTTAGCTGCTAAGAGGCCAGGTAAGGGCTGATGAAAAGGTGGCATTGGAGTGGAATCTCAAAGGAGACTAGGGAGAGGAGGAGGTACAAAAGGAAAGCCCTCCAGGCATGGGGACAGCCTGTAAGTGTAGGGGCATAGACGAAGAAAAGTAAGAAGGTCCATTAGACTAGAACGGAGAGTGACCTGAAACAAGGGCTGAAAAGACAGGACAGGGCCAGGTCATGCAGACCACTGTCTATGGGGACCATTGTTAAAAGCCAATCAAAAGGGTTTCTATTTGCTCCTAAAAGTAATGGGTAGTTTATAGAGATGGTGAGATCTGTAGTCCAGTAGATGCACAGAGAGGTAACTGAGGCAAGGAAACACAGCCCTACAGATGTAAGCTTACACAAACAGAGGACCAGGGGAGCATCATGTCTCAGTGCTCAGGACACAATGACTCCCCCAGGATCATCTAAGAACACATTAGCTTCACGCACCGTAATAACTCATAAGAATCACATGAAAGCGTGAAGTTCAAAAAACCTGGTAAACCTTGAAGTACCCACTTGTTAGTTACTTTCTATTATTCCCATGTCACTTACATTCTGAACCATACAATGTAGCATGTGAGTAGGGATTGCCTTTCCTGGTGCTCTAAATGTTATTTTCTCTCCAACCAGATTGGAAGTCACTACCATTGATTTATATTTAGCGTGGAGGCCACTAAAACCTCCGGATCTTTTTCAAAGAAAAGGGAAGATATAATTTAAGTTTCTGCTAAAGTGAGCAAAGGAAACCCTCAGTATTTACATGTGCAAGATCATAAAGTTCTCCCCCTGATAAGAGGACTGCCAAGTATCTTTAATAAAGATAGACAAGAGAAGTAAAAATTAAAAAACTATAAAGAAAAGGCATCTTGCCTCTTTCTCTTCCACCTGCAGGTGGATGGCCAGCACATCTCTGCTCCCTTTCCCACCTTCCGCTCTCAAAGGGAAAGAGAGGGCACCAATGAGGAGGCAGCTGGACTCAGGTAAGACTAGCTCCAGCCAGGACCATAGAGCTTTGGGATGACAGATCTGAAAACGAAAGGGACCTTAGAAGTCAAAGAAATTGTCCACCTGCCTCATTTTACTGAGGCTCAGAAAGGCAGTTACTGTGTTCAGGGTCCCACCAGTGAATGGCAAAGCTGGAATTCAAATTCAAATCCATTTCTTTCTGGACTGCTGGAGTTAGAGCCAGAAGGCTGTGGGTCAGATCTGCACCCTGCTACTTCTTAGCTCTATAACCTTGGGAAAGTCACTTGTTTAGAATCCTTGCCTGTAAAATACTGTGGTTAGACTAGTTAACCCTGAAGCTCCCTTCCAGTTCTAATTCCTGTGATGGGAAAACCAAAGTAGATGAGCTCTGGAGGTCTCCACCCCAGGCCTACTACATCAGAATACCAGCAGCTTAAGGCAACATGGGGGGCTTTCAGGGAGACACACCGGCCCTCAAGGCAAAACTCTGAACTAAGTAAACATCTTTCCTCCTTAATCTCTGCTCTTTCCTTCTCTCTCCCTAACCTTTGGCACCCTAAAGCTACTCTTTCTCATTGGTCCACATTCCCAGTCCCTACAACTTAGCTTGTTCCAAAATTATTCTTCCTTTCCCCTGAAATCAAAACTCCTGTTCACTGCTGCTCATCTCAGCCCTCCGGATTAAATCACCTGGCATTAAGGTGTAGGTGACAGAGAAGCTCATTCTGGACACCCAAGGAACATCTGCATCCCCAGAGAGGAGCTTCTGAAACCCCAAAGGGAGAATCGTTCTCTGTTGTCTGCATCTATTCCAAGAGAGTATGGCAGGGGTGGTCTCCTGCTAGCTGGTGCTGCTCACTGCTGTCATTACACCAATCTATAGTGGTCTCAACCCACCCCTCCCGATGTGCCGTGGACTTAGGAACAAGATTGCCAGGCTTGTTAATGAGGTGAGCTAAAGAAGAGAAAAACAGTTTATGAGCAAGGGCGGCAGGGCTCACTCTCTTAAAATAGGGAGCCTGTGGTTTAGGGCCTAGGATGCACTACATTTTTAGCCACTCAGAGGCTTTTAGAGGGAACATGTTTCCTGGTTCTTGGCGGAGTTCTGGGTACCTTGGGTAGCCAGATGGTTGAATAACAGAAAAAGAGTTCCATTTAGGGAATCAAGACTACTTAATGCTATTTGATGCGAGGTGTACGTACACCATGCATCGAATAGCTAATGCCGGGTACACCAGACATCAGATCATCTCATCTAACCCCCGCGTTTCACAGATCAAGGAACCTGGGCTCAGAGACATACAGTTAGACAACAGCAGAATCAGGATTAGAATCTGATTCTTCTGAGTTCTAGGAGGGGTGAGCTTTCCAGTTCACCAGGTCTGCCTTCACCTGCAAGTAAAGGCACCCCCATGCCAAATCTTTAAGTAGGAGATGCTTTTTTGTTTGCTTGTTTTTTCTCTCCAAGAGCTTAGGGAGCAGAGGGGTATGCCCTGTTCAGGAAGTGCAAAATACTGCCTATTGCTGACCAACTCAAGTCTAAATTTCTCTGGCTGGTCGTCAAGGCTCTTCTTCACAAGTGAACCTCCCCTTACACCACATCCAATCCAAATGGCTCTTTTCTCAGAACGGACACTCTTCCTTTCAGCTGGGCGGATCTGAGTCTTGCCTCCCTGGCTAATTCTCCCTTCCATTCTCCTCTCCTCTCAAAGACTATAAGCGGTAGAGATGTGGACCCACACTGACAGAAGAATCTTCTCACTCCCAGATCCTGATACTAATGAAAGCCCAGGTCCAGTCTCTGGCTTTCCCCTCCTTTATGCTAATCCAAAAGCATCCATCCACCCCTCACCCATCATCCAGCCGGCCTACCTCGAGTCCTACTTCTCAATGAAACTGTACCTGGCTACACTAACGTCTTCCTTCAATAATTCTCCATATGACTTGGAGCCACACAATTTAGCACCTAATTAAGGCCGGCCCTCACTGTGCTCTCAATGTTTCCTTCCTCTTCCAATGGCCTGGAAGAGTTTCACGGACCGGGACTGTGTCTTATAATTCTCCTTTATTGCCAGAATGCCTGGCTCGCTGCTTTCTCGTGATATGTAGAGATGCAATATGGCAGAGAGGCTAGACGATTACACTTGGAGTCAGAAAGACAGGTTCAGAGTTACTAGCTACATGACCCTAATCAAGTCATTGTAAGCCTCATCTGTAAAGTGGGAATAATGATAGCACCTATTGCACGAGGATGTTTTGGGGAACAGATGAGATAATGTATGGAAAATACTTTGCAAACCTTAAAGTACCGTAAAAATTAATTATTACTACTAGTAACAGGGTCTTCATAAATGCTTACTGAGGGTGGCTAGTGCACAAAGGGCCAGGTCTGGAGTCAGGACAACAGATCTTCCCGAGTTAAAACTTGGCTTCAGACACTTGTTAGCTGTGTGACCCTGGACAAATCACTTAACCCTGTTTGCCTCAGTTTTCTCATCTGTAAAATTAGCTGGAGAAGGAAATAGCAAGCCCCTCCAGCATCTTTCTTATGAAAACCCCACATGGGGTCAAGAAGAGTCGGATGAGTGAAATGACTGAGTGACAGTAAATGCCTATTGACAGATTTGCATTTTTATAACCAATTGTATAACTAAAGCAAACTCACTGTAAACCTTGCATGGCAAACATCGCCATATTCTGACATTTTTCAAAATAAAGAAATAATGAGGACAGAGAGGAAAGTTTCAGAGAACTTGGCAAAGGGATCAGGGGTGCATCACTTTTCTGAGTTTCCTCTGGCAGTCAATAACACGGATGGTTTTCTAATCTTTCCATGTCATAGCATCTCATCCACCCAAGCAGATAATTAAATCAGCCCATAATATGGACTATTCCAGACTGCCAGAACCTTCGCAATGCCTATCATTATCGAGGTGCCGCCAAAGTCTTCAGGTAGTCTTAGGTAAGTTTATCAAAACTTAAAACTGCCTAAGATTTTGGGGGTACCTTGGTTGTGAATACCACAAGTCCTTAATAAATGCACTTAGACTGACTGAATTAGAAAATTGAGCGTTTGGAGACTCTTTTTTTGACCCTCACCATACCCAGAGCATTTAGCTTCCATCAAGAGATAATCATTTATCCTTTGCCAATATCTCACCAATTAATAGCAAATACCTAATACCAACACTGGTCTGGCACACTGAGATTGATCATGTATTTCATCTAAAGCTCAAAATTTTACCTTTTGTGCTGCTATCACCTCAGGAAAGAGTAAACAGTAATTAAAATTAGAATCTCTCAGGCTGAAATAAGTTGTTTGGAAGCATCACCAAGTGAAGTGAAGCAGGATTGGTGCAGCATCGCTAGAGGGGAACTCAGCAGAGATGATTAGCCACCAGCATCAGGAGGCCGGGATTGGCTAACGACGTTTTATTTCTTTGCAGCAGGCCATATTTTTACACCCACCCTTACTCCACACAACCGAAAGCACTTTAAAAATAAACCTCTCTGATGGTGTCCATGTTTCCCACTCACCATCAGTAGCCAATGGGCTTCATTTAAGTCTGGTGGGCCCAGAATGGTAGCGTGTTAGTAACAGTCTTTGGGAATAAGTAGCTGAATCCTATCTCCATCAACAAAGATGACATCAAGAGATGCTTTCCTTCAGCTAAAACGGTTGCACAATGTGAGTGAATTTTAAGTGCGTGGGAGTTCTACCACGAACTTTGTCACACATGACTTTCTTAAACGTTCCTTCACTCCACTGAGAAGTATGTATTGTGTACCTATCATGTACTAGGTGCCAGAGACTCAAAGGCAAGACTGAGATGACATTTTATGGGGGATGGGAAGGGTGGAGGAAGGTCAACATGTACACAGAGAAAAAAATACACAAAGTAATTTTGGAAGGAGCACAGAGCACTAATCATAACAACAACAACTAACATTTTTATAACTCGTACTACGTGCCAGGCACTGTGCTGAGTGCTAACCACCGAGAGAACCAAATGGCGTGACATAAATAATGTATGGCTGATATCAGCCTTGCCAGAAACATGGCACTTAGGAAGAGGGGAGGGTTTGAGGAAAAAGATATTGAATTCCCTTTCTGACATAAATTAAGATGCATATATGAAAAAAAACATATGACTTTTCATTTACCAAGCATTTATTGAGAATCTATTAGGTGATGGGTGGGGGGAAGGGGAGGGGGAAAACGTTTGATTACTCAGAGCACGTAGCTAGGTGCAGCTAGGTGGCGCAGTGGATAGAGTTTCACACCTAGAGTCAGGAAAACTGCATCTTCACAAGTTCAAATCCCACCTGAGACACTTCCTAGCTGTGTTAAGTGACTTAACCCTGCTTGCCTCAGTTTCCTCATCTGTAAAATGAACTGGAGAAGGAAATGGCAAACCACTCCAGTATCCTTGCCAAGAAAACCCCAAACGGGTTCACAAAGAGTGGAACATGACTGAACAACAAGAACGTATAGCATCAATTTATGCAGTATTTATGTTATATACATTTTCAAACCAGGTTCTACCTCTGGGATAAAGGAACTTATATAGCATATTAGCAGTGGCTCAGGATTCCCAGTCAGGGTAATAAAGAAAGGATGGGAGAATAACGTTAAACAAACAACCACATGGAGTCACCCCTCTACCACAACCACAGCTCGTCGGGGGTGGACACCGTTTCGTCTTTTCTTTGTTTCTTCAAGCATCTGGCCCAATGCTTTGCATGATGTTTGTTGAATCAAATTTTCTGGTAGCAAGTTTCTAATATCAGCATCCGCAGTAGTCAAAAGGATTCTGGCGGGCACTGATGTCAACCAGATAGAGTGCTTATTCAAACACAGCTGAAACAGCCCCTGAACCCTACACCGCAAGGCTCAGATTGTCTGTCTGTCGTCTCAGAAATGCAGGCTGAGAATTCTAGGCCAAGTCACAGCGAGAGGGTTATCCTTACTCCAAAAAGGACTTGGGTCTAATTATTGGGCAGTTGGCTCCAATAAAGCTTTACAATATAGCAGGGGAGGCTGTATCCATAGCTTCAAAAAAGCAATAGTGATGCCATGTATGTGATAGATTTGGGCACAGTCCAACAGGATTGCAACCCAACTGTTCTGCCTCTGAATGCGTAGGTTCAATATACTGTGTAAGACTATGCCCTCCAGGATTATCAATGCTCACCATTTTAGCCCCAATTTTCTAGAAGGTGAAGGAATTTCAGCAAATACTGGTATCAAAAACAGTAGCTTACATTTGTGTTGTTTAATTCTTTCAGAAGGCTTACACATATTCTACCTTATGATACTCACAAGAAATCAAAGAGCTTAATATGGCAGGTAGCACAGTGGGCTGCGGAGGATATGGAAGCATTTGTAACTGTGATTTTATCTTGTGATAGCATTGATTTTGCCACAACCTCTGTTGATTAAGAGGGAAACAACAATATATCCTAAGTATTCCACAAAATGGAAAATCAGTCCTCAGAAAAGTCAATATTTGAAAATTAAACAATTCAAAATCAGGGTAAGCTTCTGTCAGGATGACCCATCAAGAAAATGTGACCACAGATATCAAGAGAATTGATGTAACTTGATTTAAAATAATTGACATAATTATATAATGGGTATAATTGATATAATGGCACTGAATTTCACTAACCTATCTATTTATCCATACCTTCCACAGTGACTACTCCTGGTCTGGACCTCAATAATCAAATAATTAAGACAATTTTGTTGTAAACATACAATAAGCAAAGTCCTGAGTGGAGCAGGTGATTACAAAGAGGCACAAGTGTTCCAGAACAATCTCTTAAAGTCTTGATATGGTCTTAGATTCTTAAAATCTAGCCACTGCTCAGTTTCTTATTCTAGCCAATAGCTCACTAACATTCAGGTTCCTTAAGGGTCTACCCAATATGATGGATGTTCTAATAAACCTTGTCTTTGGCTAAAAAAAGAAAAAGATATGGCTAGATTAAACCTCAAGAATCAGCAAAACTACAACCCAGGGCTTGATTTATTGTTTGGTTGGTTGTCTAAGCTTAATAAAATGATGAAGAAAATGTTAATACCGATTAAACTTATAAGTATGTCTTGCTGAAGAGCTGGTTGTTAAACATTTACCAGCACACCACAGAGCACAAGATAGGGTGCACGCCCCACAGTGGCCTGTAATCAGATCGTGAAACTCAGACCCTTATCTCAATAGAGATAGACAGACATATGCTAAGTATTCCATGAGCAGAGATGCCTGGGAGAATCTGCGATCACATGAGGGAGAGACCATTGTGAGCTGGGGAGATCAGGGAAGGCTTCAGACAAGCAGATAAAAGGGAATGGGAAGGCTTCAGACAAGCAGAGAAAAGGGGATGGGAAGGCTTCAGACAAGCAGAGAAAAGGGGATGGGAAGGCTTCAGACAACCAGAGAAAAGGGAATGGGATGGCTTCAGACAACCAGAGAAAAGGCAATGGGGATCCCAGATGGGGGAAGCGAGAACAATATGGAAGCAGGAGGGTTCCTGGCAGGCATGTTTAGGCTTCTGGTGGCCTAGAGCGCAGAGCTCATGGAAAAATATCCGAGGAGAGTAGTTTGGAGGGGTGTGCTTGCACCAGATGACCCAGGGTCTCCAATGCTACGTTAAGAATCATAAGATCACAGATTCTTAGATTTAGAGCTAGAAAGGATCTGAACTGCAAGCCATAGAAATCCCTACTGAGAGTAGAATGATCAAGGTGGTATTTTAGGAAGACACTTTATATTAAAAACGGCATAAATCATGTAGATGGTAAGCGATTACACAGATGTTAAGTGACCTCAAGAGTTCAGATACCTCCAAGTAGAGCCAGACCTGAACAATCCCAGACTAATATAAGCATGTTCACCAACATCTGCAAAGGGAAGCTATTATGTAACCAGCCTTTGGAATTTAACTATATTTTGAAAGGATGATGGGGGAAAGAAAAGAAAAATCAGCGCTACAAACCTACGCTTTACCTATCTGGACACAGTCAACAATGCATTTCAGAATACATGATTTTAAATACATTTGTCCTTCCTAGACAGAAAATGAAAAAAAAGTTCATTTTTTGAAAATTGAATATAGCTTATCTGTGAGTCAGCATCAGTTCATTAAAGTAGAATCTGATTCAAAATACCCCACTGGTAAAAGGTTAAAAAAAAACTCACAAATATAAAATTCAATGATAAAAAGAAAAAAAAATTGGTAAATTAGCTCCCAGAGGGCAGGAATTGTTCTACTTTTGTCTTTGTATTTCCAGTGCATAGCACAATAACTAGAATGTTGATTAATTGAAAGCAGAAAAATAAAAATTTGGTTAAAATATTTGGTGTATTAATGGCATCCAGGATTTTTAAAACGCAAAGCAAGGTGAACATAATGGCCATGCTTTTTTTGTTTGTTTGTTTGTTTTTTTAAAACTAAGGCCAGAGGATCTTTGCGCTCAAAAGCACTTGAGAGAACACTACATTTTATTTACTTTCGATTCTGCATCCCGCCATCCAGCCATGCTGCCAGACCTCTGCTGTCGCTAGCTAATAACCAGCCCTGCCCCCACCTCTTCCTTCTGCAAAGGAAGACGATGAGGCCTGCAGAGGAGGGGGGAAGTGTCTTTCCCCAAGTTCCACAGCTAGTTAGTTAATGGCAAAGCTGAGCCTATAACCTAGAGATGACATGGGACAAGGCCTATTTTTGTATCATAATTAAATCCAAATGTCCTCCGCTGAGTCTAAACAAAAGACAAATTCCCTTTTGATGATGACATTCTCCAAATGCTATAAGTAAATGACATTAGAATAATTGTACTGAGCCCAGGAACATCCCAAATCCACAGTCAAATCAGTCACAAAAACCTCTTTGCAACAATCTTCTTCTCCCAGTGATTTTACATGGCTATGACCATATAAAAATCAATTCAACAAGTTTGAGACACCTATGGTATACAAGGTTATAAAGAACCCAGAGGGCAATGGAAAGACTTATTATGGATTGAGCTTATATAGAATGTAAGCTCTTTGAGGGCAGGGAATGTTTCCTATTTCTCTTTGTATATTCAGCACCCAGCACTGTGCCTGCCAGACCCCCAGTAGGCATTTAATAGATGCATATGGTTTGAATGATCAATTGTAATACACACCAAACATGGCTTGTGCTCTCTGAGAGACATTATCCAGGACATGTATCAAGGACGTGTTTGAGAAAAAAAGCAGATGCTTAAATCTATTGCTCATTCCTCAGCTCTCCTCACCACCTCTCTTGACTAGCTAAGAGTAATATTCTGAATAATATTTTCATAACAGTGTATAAACTGGATAAACTAATTCCAAAACTGGGTATACCTAGGGTTTTGTGTTGACCATCTTCCTTCTCTGGGCAGCAAGGTGGCATGGAGGATAGAGTGCCATGCATAAGAGTCTGGAAGACCTGAGCCCAAATCCAGCCTGTGTGACCCTGACTAAATCACTAAATGCTATTTGCCTCAGTTTCCTCATCTGTAAAATGGCAAACCACTCTAGTATCTTTGCCAAGAGAACCCCAGTTGGAGTCATGAAGAGTCGAACAAGAAAGAAACAATTAAACAACAACAAAATCTTCTTTCTCCATAACACTTTCCTTGCTAGATGTGGAGTCAAGAAGTACAGAGTTCAAATCTTGCCTAAGATGCTTCTAAGGTATGTGACCCTGCACAAGCTACTCCATCTCTTTGGGCCTCCAATTCTTCATCGCTAAAATGAAGGGGTTGAAATGGACAGCCTCGAAGGTCCTTCCAGCTGTCATAAGAGTTCATTCTCACAACAACCCTACAACACTATTATTCCTTCCCCTCCATTTTATAGATGAGGAAATTGAGGTCGACAAAGACCATTTTATGCCCTCGATGTCTTTCTCCTTTTTCCCACATCAGCTTTGTATGGATACATTCAGCCCATGCTGGCTGTGGGGTCCTGGGCAATCGCTGCTTGAGGCAGCACTGAACTTCTGGGTAGCAGAGATGCTCTTCCTCCAGGAGCTCCTTTTACCACCAAAATGGCACATCAACAAATCTAGAAGCTAGTGAGAGGAGAAAGCTGGAACAGAAGTTAAATAAGGATGGGTGTGACCATCTTGGGTTGAATACAGTGTCCCAGGGGGAGTCTACCAGAGGGATAAGCTAACGAGAGAAGTGAAAGACATGGGGCCATGATTGTAGATTTTTAAGGACGCAGCAGCATAGAATACGGCAGCAAGGGCACTGGATTTGAAGGATGTACATGGATTCAAATCCTGACTCTATAGTCTATTAACCACGTGACTATGGGGATGATTTTTCATCTCTCTGGACCTCAGTTTCCCTGTCTCTAAAATGGGGAAGGGAGCTTAGATTCGATGTTATCGAAAATCCTTTCCGTCTCTCTACCTATTTCTTATGATCCTCTGAGAAGAAGGGGTCAGACAAGAAGGAACCAGGAATTGAGAAGAGTGAAGCTGGGCTCCTTCTAGGGGCTGTGTAAGATTCATTCCTTTCTCAGGTCTGTTATTTTCCTGTTATCTCACTCCACATGTTATTCCCTGTGTGGAGTGGGAAGCCCTTTATTAAAAATAATTCTAACATGTGCTGTTTTCAAGGAGCAGGACAAAAAGAGAAAGGAAAAATGACTGTTCTCTTTGGCTTCCTACGTTGGGTAACAGGTACTCAGAAAGAGGAATGAATGTCAGCAGAAACACAAGACATGAGGGGGCACCAGTGAGTCAAGTCAGACCTAGGGCAAGAGGGTGAAAAAAAGGAATCTTTGGCGTTGATGCCCTGGGGCCTTGAGATGTCCCACTCAGAACCCAGTACCCAATGACCAGCGCCCTAGCTATAAACAGAGCATCGGGTCTTAGTGGTTTTGAAACTGTGT
Source organism: Vombatus ursinus (assembly GCF_900497805.2). Taxonomy (NCBI): domain Eukaryota; kingdom Metazoa; phylum Chordata; class Mammalia; order Diprotodontia; family Vombatidae; genus Vombatus; species Vombatus ursinus. Next base: position 47,742,194 of record NW_020954588.1, read on the forward strand.
GGATTTCACAAGCTAATTCTGCTGGTATCCCTGGTTTAGAAAGTGTAGGCTGGTCTTGGAAAACCATGGAGGAGTGAATTGAAGATTGTCAGGAATAAAAATAGACTGATGCTAAATTGGTTGCTCTCGATAGCCTGACAAAAACGCTCTGCAAGTGAAATACTTTTTAAAAGAGTTGTTTGGGACGATTTTGCAGAGAAATCTTGCTTCAAATCTTGTCTTTTCTCCCATTGAAAGCCATGTTGTCAGGAAGGTCTCTGTAGGATAAACAGAGGAAGGATTCCCCTTACTGATAAGCTTTTGCAGCACAAACTCCCAGGAGTCAGAGCAATTCTATAAAGGCACAAGAAGGAGAAGAAGAGGCGAAGGTTTGTGGTCACCCTTGACCACACCCTTGGCCTCCAATTAGTCAGTGCCTTGAGCACCTCTGTATGTGTGTGTATGTGTGCGCATGCGCACACTTGCATGTGCACTCACAAGCAAGATATCGTGTTAGCTACATGCTACAGGACAGAAAGAACTCTTTGTGTTGCCTGACACAGGAGAGATAAGAGAGATGGTGCAGCAGGACAGACTGAGAGGTAGAAAGGACCTTACAGGGATCATTGAGTCCAACCCTCTCATTTTAAAGATGGAAAGAGGTCCAGAGATTCGAATCGATTGGCCCCGAGTCAAATGGGGAATAAGCTGGGCTCAGAATCCAGGGCATCTAACGCCAAATCAGATAAGTTCAATATTTTACCCCGCCACCTCATAATGAAACAACTGGTAAAGAAAATCATACTATGCATTAATATGACATATTTTCATATACTAACATAACAATTTGTCTGACAAGCAACACATGACTAAGCAACTAGGGAAGCATTGACACTCCCAGGAAGTCTTCACAGAGAATGTAGGAATAAAGGATGGGCAGGGGATGGAGAAGAAGAAAGCAAGATGAACACAAGCAAGAGGAAGGACGTTTCAAACAGGTAACACATCAAGGGGGATAGTACAGAAATGCAATTCGGTAAGCACAACGTGGAATAGGAATGATGGGGCATCCCAACTAGAGATAGCCAACATCGAAGACAGCCTATGTGTAAGCACATAGGCTATATCGGATGCCATTTCGAACAAACCGGCAAATGAACTAGTTTCTTTGACTATAAAGAGCCCCAGCCCCTACAGGAAAGGTCTTATTCAAATTAAATGGAATATCTGATTCTTATTCCATATTACACTGTACCAAAGTCCCTTTGCTTCAGTTTACATCCTGGGTCTTTCACGAATATGGGAATAATACTAGTTCACAGGTGTATAATACTTTAATGCTTTTCCAAGTGTTTTGCAAATATTACATTTGATCCTTGCCATAGTCCTTTGGGCGAGGTGTTGTTATTATCCCCATTTTACAGATGAAGAAATTGAGAATCATAACGGCTAACTGACAAGGGTCAAATAGCTAGCAAGTATCTGAGGTGGGATTTGAACCCACGATCTTCTTGACTTCATATAATGCTCCATCCAGACTACTCTAACTTAATAGGAGAGACAATCCATTCCACTCAGTTGATATTGCCAAATGTCACAGTGCTCCAGAGGGAACATCTTGGCTATTACTCTGATCTGCAAAGCCTCTTCAAGGCCTCAGATGCCTCAGAGTCACCATGGAGATTTAGAGAAGGACAAGGGCTGGCCCAGTATTTCCATTGCTATCTTATGGTACTCTTTCAAGGTGGAACAGAGGTCTTGATCCATGGTATCCATACCACTGCCCTGTCCTCTCAACTCTGGAAAGGTATGTGGCTCATCTGAATGAGTAAACTTGTCTCTAGGGAATTCGTGATATGTCAGAAATCCGTAGAAAGAAGAAATGGAAATTATCTTAAACCTCTAAAGATACTTGGGAACTTTGGGGAAAGCTCCAGTTTATTAGAGCCCCAATTAAGGGCAGCTTCTGGCTAGAGGAGATCTGCTGGAATCACTATGTACCAGAAGAATCTCCAAAGATGCCTCATGACCTTAAAAGGTGAGGAAATGGACCAGGGATCCAAATAGCACAGTTAGGTCAAGAATCACAAAATCGAGGAAGATGATTTATAGATCAAGAACTTCCCTAGAGGTTTACACTCCAAGACAGAGATCATGTTCTCAACAGATTACTCACAGTATTGAAATGCTGGATAATTCAGGAAGTCATCTGCACAGGCATAATTTTCATCAGAAACAGAAAAATATGCTTCAGAATTCTCTGCACTGAAAATTCTCAGAAATCCTTAAGAAGTAGAAATCCTTGGTTTAGTAAAAAGAGTTTTGGACTTGGAGGTTAGAAGACTTCTGCTGGAAATCTGCATCAGTCATTGCTTATGCAACCATGGGTAAGTCACTTCTCTGCTCTGAGGCTCAGTTTCCTCAACTGTTAAATAGGGATAATGTAATCTGTGCTCTACCTTCTCTACAGAGTTGTTAGTTAATAAAAGGATAAAGAGCTTCATATCCATCAAAAGCTGAATTTTAAGCTAAAATTTAAGCTGAAAATGACTTAAGGTAAAAAGTTAATTTAATTTTCACTCAAACCCTGGCTCTGTTTTTTTTTTCTTTTTTTTTTCTATCTGTGTGACCTTGAAGAAATCCTTTCAGTGTTCTCAGCTTCCATTTTCTCCACTGTAAAATAAGGAATCTGAGCCCCTGAGGCCAATTCCATCTCCAACCCGAGGTTAGTTATGAACTTTCATCAACTAGCATGCTGATTACCTGACAGCATTGTCCATTTTTATCTGAATGGTGGAAGAACTACCTTCCCAGGGTAGGTACTATGTTGGTATTCGAAGAGCCCTCTAAGGTGAAAGCACAGAAATAGGTCTGCTTTGGTTACATTTACTCCTCTATTGTGAGGATTTCTTTCTCATGCCTAGATCATGGCTCACCCAATTGATGGCATTATATAATTTTGCCAAGGTTGCTAGAAATAGAGAGGGATATTTCTAGAAAAAGGATAAAGACTCAGTCTTCCAGGGACTAAATTCAGACACTCTGACTATCGTGTCATTCTTCCTGTTGTTTAGTTAAGCGAAGGCATAATTTCAAGGAAATTTATGTAGGCAAGGAGATGGGAAAAGCTATATTTTCAAAAGCAAACATGGTTTGAAATGTGCTTTTGAAAAATGAACTCATTAAGAGGGCAGGGAATCTAATTAGAAGGCTACTTCAATAATAGAGGGAATAGGTTATAAGGGTCATTGGTTGGTGTTCTATCCATGTTAAATTTGGAAGAGGAGAAGAGTCCACACACACACACACACACACACACACACACACACACACCCCTCAACAATCAACTAAGCTGATTTAAGGCAAAATGGTGCCTTTCCATTCTGATCCATTCTCCACCCCTTCCTCCAGAAATGGAAGGTATTTATTAGAGTAAAATTCCTTACATACATTTACATCTTACACATTATGTGCTCTAGTCACATCAACTGTGAGGAAAAAAATAATAAACAAACAAAGGCAGTGAGTTCCAGGCAGTTGTTTGTACTATGTTCAAACTTAACGTCAGCCGTTTTCTATCGAGCTGCCTTCACAGTTCCCAATGTATACTGTGCCTTTCATCTTGAAGATTGCCAAGGTGCTTTCACAGGAAAAGCCAGAGGGATAGCACCCAGCATATGCTTACTGAAGTATCGAGTTAAGAGAAAACAGGGGAGAGATTAGAGGTAAAATATGCCCCAAAAATTTAAGTAGAAAGTGGATGCCTAAAATACCATGAAGCTTCTGAAAGCTTCGTGGGTCCATCACAAACCCCAAAGTTCTCTACACATCTTGCATAAAAACAGTGTGAACCCTATTGTAGAAGTGCCAATGGAACATGGAAGATGTGTCATGGTTATGGGCATCCAGGATTGGGAAACATGGGTTCAGAGACAATATGGTGAATGAGCAGATCCCCTCGGTATCCCGCAAATATCTTCCTAGGTATCTTTATGTAACCAAAAGTTTCTCATTCTGTACTTTGGAAGTAGATTTTTCCTTAAAATGATAAGAAACATCTAGCTAAAACCATCAGCATGCATTATCTGTAATGCAGATAAGCTAGAAGCCTTCCCAATAAAACCTGGGGTGAAACAACCATTCCCATTATCATTAATATTATTCAATATTGTATTAGAAATGCTAGATAGCAACAGGAGAAGAAAAAGAAATTGAAAGAATCAGAATGGGCAATGAGGAAATAAAACTATCACTTTTTGCAGATGCTATGATGGTATACTTGGAAAATCCTAGAGAGTCAACTAAAAATTAGTTGAAACAAATAATAATTTTAGCAAAGTAGCAGAATATAAAAAATCCACATAAATTATCAGCATTTCTATATATCATCAACAAAGACCTGCAAGAAGAAATGGTAAGAGATATTTCATTTAAAATAACTATAGACAATATAAAATGCATGGCAGTATTCTTACCAAGACAAACCCAGGAACTATATGAACATAATTATAAAACACTTTTATGCAAACAAAATCAGATTTAAACAAATGGAGCGATATTAATTGCTCATGGGTGGGTCAAGTCAACATGATAAAAATGTAAATTTGTAAATTCTACCTAATCTACTTATTCAGCGATATCCCAAATAAACCTTAAAAAAATTTTTTTTATTAAGCTGGAAAAAATAGTAACAAAATTCATTTGGATGAACAAAAGGTCAAGAATATCAAAGGAATTAATGGAAAAATGTAAAGGAAGGAGATATTAAATTATACTATAAGGTGGTCATTATCAAAACTATCTAGTATCGGCTAAGAAATAGAAAGTGGAATAGAGTGGTTATGCGACACACAGTAGTAGATGGTTTTCGATAAACAAAGATCTGAACTTTTGGTATAAGAATTAACTATTTGGTAAAAATTTCTGGGAAAACTGAAAAGCAATCTGGCAGAAACTAGGTATAGACCAATATCTTACAACATTTACCAAGATGAGGTCAAAATGGATACATGATCGAGACATAATGGGATACATCATAAGTAAATTAGAAGACCATAGTGCTGAATCACACTTCACTTTTCCAATCTTGCTTGGATGGCAAAGGGCTACTTCTCTGGACCTATAAAACAACATCAGGCAATGAGACATACATAATAGAGGACTAGCTAAAGAGATGAGCCAGCTGGATTCTGTTTCAGGCCTCCTCAACTGACTTCTTCGGTGATCTTGGTAAATCACTTTGCCTCTCTCTGCGCATCTCAGTTAATGATCCTCTCCCTTACGGACTTTCAAAGGTCACCGGATTAAAGAGCTTTTCAAGTGCTTTGAACACATGCATTATGTACGTACTATGGTAATGTAGATAATGGTAATTCTAACTTTTGGTCAGGAAACTTTTATAGACCAGGGCTGTACGACTGTCTGTTACACTAATACAGATGTATAGTGTCAGCTGTGAATGTTTTCAGGGAATTATTTGAAAAGAGTTATTTCTAAACAGAAAATGCTTTAAAGGAAGGGGGAAATGATAAGATGAACAACGAATAATGCCCCTGAGGGTATTAATAATAAAAAATGAGGGAGCCATCTCACAACATTGGAGCCTATGCCTTATTTTTCTCCACAGAAGTCCTCTTTTGATAGCTCATGGTGGCAAAGAAGTTATCCTGCTTGCTACAAAGCTATGCCTTTAGAGCCCAGGCTCCACAAAGTCCTTCCAGGCTGGGAAGCCTTCAAGTAAATCCCAAGCAAAGATCTGTCATCTGAGGACCAACCAAGTTAAGTGCAGGAGGCTCATCACAGTGAGGATGGCCACCAGATGACATAGCAAGACATGTAGATAATTTATGAAGGTACAGAGGAACTGAGATCAGCATCACTTCATCAATTCATGAAATGACGGATCCCCGAAGTGTTGAATTATGCCCCATTTTATGTGTCAGCCACGTGAAGGTGAGGCACTTAAGAAAAGATGATAGATATGAGAACTCAGTGGCTGCTCTCCATTTCCATGGTTAGAGTGATGCTCTGTGGCTTTATCTTCTGTAGACTGCCAGGCTACCATTGTCATTTCAAATTATCAACAGTATTTACTTTCATTTAATTCACATTTGGCAGTCAATGTAGCTAGATGGTGCATTGGATAGAGCGCTGTGTTCTCAGTCAGAAAGATCTAAGCAGACTGTTCAAACCCGGGCTCAGACACTTAATAGCTATGTGACCCTGGACAACTATTTACCTCAGTTTCTCACCTATATAATAGGGACACCCTGGAGAAGAAAATGGCAAACCACTCCAGAATCTTTGCCAAGAAGACCCCATAGACTATAGAGAGCCAGATACAGCCAACAAGTCAACGCCTTCAGGCACGGCTGGACCAGAGGATGGATCTTGGACCTCAGAGTGTGAACAATGATTTTAATCCTCTCATATATCCTGCATATGGTTACGTTACTACAGTGACACCAATAACAACATGGCAAAGAGGAACACTCTCAAACAGCAGACCTAAACAGCCCTCCAGGAAAACTCTGCAATAATTTTGTAAGGGGATGATGGGAGGGGGAGGAATTATGAACTGTAACACCACAAAAAGCATTTTTAATAAGCTATGTAATATTAATCATTGCGAAAGAGCTTTCTTTGTCCAACAGTGGCACTTTCAAAGTTGAAGTGGGTCTGGGAAGGGCTCAGCATTAAGCTGCATAGGGCCTGCTGTGTCTGTTTATTTAAGCTATTTTTATAACTCTGCAGTAGCCTCGTCCAAGTCACCGAATCCCTGGTAGAGCGTTCTGCCCCGTGTTTATTCAAGACCTATAAGTTATAAAAAGCCAACTGGCAACCACCTTGTTTTTCATAAATCAGCCGGCTCTATAACATTAAAGTAGACCTGTGGATGTTCATGGACACAGCAAACTGAAAACTACAAATAGACTCTTCATCAAATCTAGAAACGTTATCTGAATAAAAGCTCATTCATTTGGCCAGGTGATAGACCTGTCGACTTTGACTTCCCAGGCAGGGGGTGAAGATTGACTCAATTAGTTATTCCTGGAATGTCAGCCCCAGGTGTCCAAGGCTTTGCAGTTTCCCTGACACAGAGCAGGGGGCTGGGAGGGGTGGGCAATCTTGGAAGCCCCTTCTGACACACACAGAATACAATGAAATTATTTAATAAGAATCGATCTTTGACCCTGACTATCTATTATGCCAAAGAACAATGCCAAATCTAACAATTCAAGGCATCCAAGAAAGATATGCCAGAGCCAGCAGAGTGCAATGGTGGCTCTCCAATTAAAAGGTGTTGCCATAGCAACCAGCTTTAAGATGCACTAGGAAAAATACGAGCTGGTCATGCTCTCTTTTCAGTCACTTACGTCTGAGCATTAAAACCCGAAAAATGTGCCATACACAGAAGTGCGAAGTTCCCTAGGGGAAAATCAAACACACTCCCTTGTTCCCAAGAAATAAAAGTTCTTGGTTACACAGAGAGCCTCCGTTGGGTTTCTTGAATTTTTCATAAATTATTTGACTGATACAGTGTAATGCATTCTTAGTACTAAGATTTTCCCCCTCTTTTTGATACATTATTAGATTTATATTTTCTAAAAAGCTTTCATACAGGGCTCCTCCTACTTCTGTGACTTCGAACTCTTTGAAAAATAAATAAATCCAAAGCGTTTTGACTTAGGAAAAAATCCTTACAACGGATCCTTTGTCATACTAAAAACCACGTGTTTAAAAAAATGATGCGACCCAATACACCTGCTTATTGACACAGGGGATTTATACTGGTTGGCCCTGGGCAAACCAATGGTTCTTCGGCTGGAATTCGGAAAAGATAGACTAGCTAAATGATCAAATTCTTTAGTGGAATTTAAAATTACTTCTCTAACATTTTTTACTTAACTATGGTATAACTAATCATCATGGGAAAATCACGCATGAAAACTGCTATTTGCTGTCTTATCTGTTGTCTCCCTCTCAAAGGCGGAGGAGGATGAATAATCATTTATAAATCTCAAAGGGTCACATGGAGTATTGTTGTCAATATCATTATCATTATTATTATTATTAAATCATTCGAATGCCTAGATGGAGCTCTTAATAATCCTGTTACTTCAAGCTGCCAGGGAAGTTTCCAAGCTCAGTGAGGCAGGAGAAAGAGAACTATGTCTGGGTTCAGATCCCCTCTCTGATATTTACTACCTGAGTGACCTGGGGCAAGTCATTTAACCTCTGACTGCCTCAGTTTCTTCACCCGGAAAATGGGGATAAAACAGCACCTTACTCCCAGAGTTGTTGTGAAGTTATGTGAGATAACCTAAGTAAAACACTTTGCGAACCTTAAAATACTATATACATTCTTACTGCTGCTGCTGCCGCTTCCTACTACTACTGCTACTACTCCTGCTGCTACTACTATTGCTACTATTACTATTGCTACTGCTGTCACTACTACTGCTGCTGCTACTGCTGCTGTCTGCAGATGCTGCTGCTCCGCCAGGGCTGCTGCTACTACTGCTCCTATTTCAAGGGTCAAGCATAATGGCTATGACTAGCACGTAAAGCATTTACACATCTAGTCTTGACCTCCATACCAATCTATAAATAAATAATTGTATTTAATAAATAAATTCAATACAATAGATGAATACAATAAAACTACAAAATACCCATAGGTATCTGGGAGCAAAAATTTTGACAGCATAAAATTCTATTAGTAACTGTAGTCTGAGGCAGAACTCCAGGTGAGCAGCACGATTGGGTCTTTGAGCTAGAAAGCCCTTTAGAGATCACTTCAACCAAATCTTCTAATAAATGAGGAAACTGAGTTGTTAAGCAGCTTGTGCAAGGTAAAAGAATTCCAGAAACCCAGAGCTGGAAATGACCTCGGTCTATGCCACCTTAGAATCCTTCTTCAACAGCACTGATCCTGGAGGTCCTTTTCCTTTTGGATGGCACTAATTCTGAGGAAATTTAACTTCCTGCCTCTGTGTAACCTTCACTCACTTGCACTCTGGTCTACTTCTTGTGGCCATCAGAACAAATCTAGTCTCTCTATCTTTACTGTAGATACTACGCCTCTCAATGCAGCCTCAGATCACCCTGGATGATTTTATAAGCTTGCAGTCACCTCAAACTCCTAGATTCTTTTGTACCTCAATTATTATCTGGCCATGCCATGAAGCTGCTTCTCTAAAACCAGGTATAGAATTTTATGCTTATCTCTATTCCTTTTTTTTCTTATTAGATCTGGTCCCTCGGATGCTCTTCTGTGCTCCTTACCAGCTTTGGAATGGCAGAGTTGATGATTATTTTTTTTATAACTAACTTCAGGGTCCTTAAAATCATTCCATGAACCCCTTTGTACGACATATGATCTTAACCAAAAGGAAGAGAAGCTATTGTGTCTCCTGAATGTTCTGTTGTATATTAAAAGACACCTAAGTAATGACAAATATTGAGCTATCTGTACCCTTGCTATTTTTCAGGATAATGAGAACAATGGACTTTTTCATGAATCGTACTTTGGGGAAAAAAAAGCAGGATTAAGTCAAAAACAAGATTTAATTTTGTGAAAGATCTTCAGGTGTCCGATATTAGCATGAAGGAGCTTTGCCCCCTCACAAGGAATAAGACGTTGTCACCTTTGCTCCGGTTAAAGATTTGACAAGTAAACCAAAAGTGAATACAGGTGTAGCAAAACGCTAAATATTTAGACATAGACAGCAGAGATTGAAAGATAAATTCTATCTTATTTTATGCAGAAAAGGTTTCCACCCTCTGATCACCAAACCAAACGAATATTGCTAACACATGTACCTCTGCTTTGTTAGCTTTGGACTGCAGTCTAGCAAACCTGTTTTGTATTCGATGAGCTGAAAATGCTTCCGAGCTGATGGATTCCTTTCTCCTAAGTGAATTACAATGATTTACACACTAGGTTCATCAGAATTTGCCCACTGGAAATCTAGCTTTTGGCAAGACACTGTCACAATGCAGCTCAGAGGACTTAAAACAGGGAGTGCTTGCCTCGTGACACCCCAGCTTTACAAAGTTGAGTATTTTCAGAACCACACAAAGGGTTCTCTGTTTTTGCTAGTCCGAGTGACTTGTGCCAGTGGAGATCGAATGCATTCCTATCTGAGGTTGGAAAATCGACGCCACATAAAATCTAGAGCTTTCTTGTAAACGCTCAAACAACCTGCATCCAGGGCCCAGTTGTTTTCATTCACAGAAAATCACTCCTGGTGTTTCTCTCGTAAAGATATTAAACACCAAGGTTCTAACTGAGGTGATTTTGTTTCTTTGTTAAGATAACATTGTTTGCATACACAGTAGATAGAGTGCCGGGCCTGCAGGCTGGAAGACTCATGTCCCTAATTCCAAATCTGGCCTCATGCACCTACTGGCTGTGTGACCCTGGGCAAGACACTTTACCTCGTTTACCTCAGTTCCTTCATCTGTACAATAAGCCGAAGAAGAAAATGGCAACCTTTCTAGCATCTTTGCCAAGAAAACACCAAATGTCAGACACAAATGAAACGACTGAACGTCACCATTTTGGTGACACCCACGTCTATAATTTCCTGAATTAGCAATTCATGGTAAACTTTTCTGGGGATGTGGAGAGAAGGGGATATACACAGAGTAAGTTTTTTTAATTCATTTTACCAACCTTGGCCTCTTTTAAAAAAAAATATGGATTCTAAGGGGCAGCTAGGTAGCTCAGTAGATAGAGCACCAGCCCTGGAGTCAGGAGGACCTGAGTTCAAATCCAGCCTCAGACACATAATACTCACTAGCTGGGTGACTCTGGGCAAGCCACTTAACCCCAACTGCCTCACAAAAAGAAAAAAGAATTCTATTCACAATAAAGTTATCTATGATTTGAAGAAGGTCAGAATCACAATTCTGAATATTACTTTGCGTGGCAACAAGCTTTTCCCTCCACTCAAGTCCTAATATCTTGATTTACCTCTTTGGGGTTTAGCAGCATTTTCAGAATTCAACAGTTAACATGGCTTTGATAGAGCCTAAATTTTTGACAATTTGACCCTTTCCCCTCTTTCCCAAAAAGAGCTCTGAAGGGAAAAAAAGGAAAACTAATTCAATTATTGAGTGATAGAGTAAGAATATATTTACAAAGGGATGCTAAATTAATCATTCTGGTAACCACTTCAAAATAGAATAAATAAACAAGGCTCTATGTTGAAAACCAATGATCACTAGACTACGCAGTGATGTTGAACGGCTGAAGGAATCCACCACCACCACCCCAGCCCTCAGGTGTATTTGTAAACTGCCCAGGGATTGGCTCGATGGGAATGAACTCACAGGGATGCCATCTACAGTCTGAGGGCCCTGATTTCCATCAATATGGTTGATCTGGAAATTCAGCACCAGGACACCAAGCCTTGTCCTAACATCCATTCACCCCAACCAACGGGCTGGTGCCTGTGTCATTCCAAGAACATTTCTCTGTTGTTTACAGAGTAAGTTGGTTTATTTGGCAGAGATTTAAATATATCCCAGTCAGAAACACTCAACATCCACTTTCTCCAAAACAATAAATATTTTAAATGAGTTTCCTAGTTTCTAGTTAGATGTTTTTGACTCTCTTCATAACCTAAGAGCTTATCCTCAGGGACTCAGTAGACATTACAAGATGCTTCTCTTTGAGAATGGGGAAGGGATGTGGGTTGGAGCTCAATGGAGAACTCGTGATGGGCAACTGAGGGAGTTGGACAGAGGTGTGCTTAATGGGGGGAGCCAAGCTGCTTCTCTCCCCATTTCACCATGCAGCAAGCAAGGTTGACCTATGCCCTCTATAAGGTAAAAACGAGACAAAAAGCTGACAGAAAAATGGAATGGAAAATATGCAAAGGGAACATTGCAAGGCTGAGAGTAATGCACGAATATAGCAATGGCACCTCCAGGGTCAAGTGAAGGCCCAGAGTGAGCTGAGGCAGTGCAAAACATCGAGGACAAACGACAAGGGTTTTTATTTTATTGTGTTTGGGCTTGTTTATTTGTTTTTAAGGATTTCAGGAAAAAATGTAAAAGAAAGCCAGCAGACCCCTCTTTGGGGGCAAGTTGTGTAATACATAGGGCTGGCATCAAGAAGAGCTGTGGTTTCATCTTCTCCATTAAGGTGAAGGATCCTCAAAGGAGAAAACACAAATGAGATATTATTAGGAGGGAATTAAGATATAGGAGAGATGAAGAAAAGAAACAAAGGAGAGGCCAAGTTTCCAAGGCCCAACACACCACATGACCAGAACTTCAAAAGGATTTAGAAATCCTATCATCAATGAATGTTGGGCAACTTGAAGAAATCATGGAGAAATGGAGGCATGCTCTGCCCCCTCACTCCTCCTCAGCTCTGTCAATCAATGGAGCTATAAGCATTTAATCCATTCCTACCAAGGCCTAGGCATTGCAAACATAAATACAAAAGAGAAGGGACCCCACTCTCAAAGAGCATTCACTTCTCTCTCTCTCTCTCTCTCTCTCTCTCTCTCTCTCTCTCTCTCTC
>NW_020954588.1:47754734-47765317 GCF_900497805.2 Vombatus ursinus
CTGTCTCCCCTCCTTTCCAGCACTCTCCCTCTCTCTCCACATACAGATACACACACATATACATTTTTCTTTTAAACCATTTGGGAAGCTGTATGAGAGACACAGTTGATCTGTTTAAGAAGTCCCCCATATTAGGGACGGTAGAAATTGAGATGCCTGACATATACGTTTTCTAGGATAGAATTATTCAAATCATTTTTTACCTTTTCATTTTTATCAACTTAACCCAAAACTCTAGGTTATTCCTCACCTTCTCCCACATCCATAAATGTGGGCACATAGGCTAAGGCACAGTTAAAAAGAAGTTTTTATGCGTACAATACATAAAACTTGGTGAACTCTGGATACACATTAATGGAGGATATATTCATCCTGGCAAGCCTCTGAAAAGGGTGAGTTCCTGTTCATTGGTTAATCCTGCTTTCAAAAGCACTATCTTAAGCTAGAGAGGAATCTGGCTCATTGGGGTTTTCTCATATTGTAATACTCTCATCTTAGATCTTATGGGGGCAGGCTAAATTGAGGAAAATCACATTCATGGCAGGAGAGATTCTCCATCTTGCTAAAGCTTTTGTGAAAGGGAACCCTCTGAGATAAACAGCTCAGCCTTTCCAGAGGGGTTTATTTGATTTTTTCTTTCATAACTCAAAATAAATGCGGCATCTTTCACCATAATTCTACACAGCCCAAATACATTTTGTGGTGATGAATGCAATAAATATCAATTGTGCAAAAAAGAAAGGTTCCTTTATTAAACAAAAGACATTTTAGGATTGCTTAGAAATGATGGAGAGAACTAGCCTCGCTTTCTAGAGAAAGGGAGACCATGGTTGCAATCTGCTGACCATCACTGACACAGCACCCAAAAGTCTGGTGAGTGCCTACAAGACTAGTCTTTTAAAGGGAACCTCAGTAGGCTCAGTACAAGATGCATTTTGCTAATGACTACTCCTTGATTTAAGACGTGACCACTAGGATTTCTGGAGATTTTACATCTGTCTCTGCTCCCATCCAACCTCCAGGTATATCTTTAACTAACCCTCCCCAATACACTCTATGTAATCCACTCTAAAATTAATTTACCACTTATAAAAGGTAATAGTCCCAGCTAACAAGACTTTTACTTTCAACCTGGACATCGGTCTATGTTTCTGTGGAAGCAACAATAGTCATCACAATTGTTGTTTCTATTAAAAGACTCCTGAGATAGAACATTAGACTTGAAGGGGCCCCCTTGACTTTATAGATCAGTAAATTGAGGCTGAGAAGTGAATGGTGTAAGGTTACACCACCAGCTACTGGCAAAGATGAGATTAGAACCTTGGTCTTGAATCTCCAAATCCAGTACTCTTTCCAGCACACCACCATGCCCTAGAAAGCCCAATGAAAGAAACAAAAGCACAACCTGTACCCACAATACCCAAAGACATTCCTCTAGAGAATGGTTTCCCGGAACAAGATGGAATAATGACACTCTCCACAAGATATTGCACAAAGATTGACTTCCTGCACTGAGACATTTCCAGAGATCCCTCTCAAACACCTTTGGTGACCACTGAAACTTCCAGAAGACTAAATAACACTTAGAAATTTAGGATCAATTCACTAATTATAGATTTTAATGTTTTATTCTCTTCTTTCAGAACTCAAAATCCTCATACACCAAAAGTTTTAGGGCAACAAGAGTGAAGCCCAACAAAGTTTTTCCTGCTCACTTCTGTTATTTCTAACTACACTTTATTCTTTCACCTCTATCTCCCCCAACTTTTTCAACTCTGTTTTTTTTCTTACATGACTTAACCCGCTGTGATAAATGACTTGGCATTTACCATAAATTTACACACCAGAGTCTAATATTTATGAAAACAGGGTAAGTTTGTGAAATATAATGTCTCAACAAACCCTGCATTGGTTTGAGTAGCAGTCAATGTCATGACTCTGAAAAGCAAGTGGCAAGCAAGGGCCAGCTGGCTTCTTCATATGGCTACTTCTATTGCTAAGGAGAGTTAGATTATCCTATGGGTCTATTTTCCTTCGCTGTTCAACATGAATATATCACTGCTGGTCAAACAAGGGAAGAGAAGCCTTCCCTTATTCGATTCCCAGATTCTATTGTGCCATGTAATTAACTAGAATTAAGTTTGTATTTGTGTCAATTATTCAATAAACATCCTGAGTCCCCTGAGGAAATGGGGGGACAACCAAGAGTCCCTGCCCTTGACAAGCTTACAAAATGGCAGAACAAATAGTTTCAGAGACAACAAACGAAACCCCTCAAATGAAAAAATCCCCAAATGATTTGGGGATCACTGGGTGGGTGGGTGGGGGCCGAGAAGGGGACTCACCTAAACAATTATTTGTTTTAATTCAGGGATTAAAAAAAAACCTTTGTGTGTGTCATGGCCCCTTTAGACAGCGGTCTGGTGAAGCTTATTGAACTCTTCTCAGAATAATGCTTTTAAACGAATAAAATAAATACATAGAAAGCAAAGGAAACTAATTATATTGAAATATTGATTGTGACACAAGTTTCTAAAATATATTTTTGACAGAGAGACCAAAATAAACTTTGTTTCACATGAAGTATTCTGAATTCCAAACAACTGACTTCCAAATCAACATTCAGAACATGATGTACCTTTTTATCGGAGGTTGGCTACATTATGCAAATAAATTCTTCATCCGCTACCTAATATTGTCATCACTAACCACTGAAAATACTTTCAACTTTTTGTGTTGTTATAAAACAAATTGTACAAAGTGTAGATGCTGATATTCCTTAGCAGAACAATGGACATTTCTGGAGTTGTTGTTATTTTCATTATTTTTCCCCATTTACATACACACGTGTTAACAATTCATTTTCCTTATTACACTTGGTTGCAAACAACTTTGACATGGACTGGATTTATACTTGAGCAGGCTTACAGAGCTAGCTTTTAGTAATATGAAACTTGTTATAAAAACACTCAGAATAAACCCTATTTTAGGAAAATATGTAATGTTTTTGCCATTTGGAAAAAAAAGTAAAAATATGGAAGTCCATTCTAAAAGCAGATTTGACTTTTTAAAATATTGTTCCATCTTTCACTGCCCAAGTAAGGCACCACAATATTTAGTAAACAAAAACATTTTAAAACCTTGCAAAATGCTGAGTCACGATTATTTAATGAAAGCATTTCTATAAAAATAGCCAAACATTTCAGTATTCAGGAAAACAACTGACTATTTAACTTACTATTATGCTTAACTTACTATTAGACAGAAGACATAACACAAACACAAACCCTGATGTGTAGGAACCCAAATGCTAAACAAAACACTAAGAATCCAAAAGGTGCCAAAGATGACATCAGTCAAACTGGACAACCACTGGAACACAGCTATATTTTTGTATGACTCAATGTTGTCTACATATATATTTATTCAAGCATGTTTTCAAAGATTGGTCTAAATACTAGAAAACAAAGCAATTTCTCCTGCCCTTGCGTGAAGGGGATAAAGCTATGATGAAGCAGATATGATTTTATTCAAGACAACTGCTAGAGGGTCTAATTCTAGCTACAAATTTGTGTTTGAGAACATATTTTTATCCATTTCACCTCTTCCTTAGTTTTTCTGCTTATCTCTTCATCCCCTTTGTTCTCTCTGGGTTAGTACCAGATGGTAGTGGTGATAATCGTCTGGGCTGGGAGACAGGAAGGTGGGTGGGCCAGTGTAATTTAAAAGACGGGAGGTGGCAAGGAATTGGCATGTCCAAAGGTTATGTAAGATTGTACCTGGAAATTATATAATGGCTTCTACAATGGTCTTTGTTGGACTGGACATCAATTAATAGGACAATTTTAACACTTTATGTGTTAAAGTACTTGATACTAGAGTTACCGATTAACAAAAGAAGTCTATTTGGAAAGAAATTTACAGTTGAATAAAATAATAAAATGGCAAAGATAGATTTCTCAACTATAAAGAGAATATCGCAATAATATGTAACTAAGACTAGAGTTTTTATTCCCAGAGGATTAGAAAAAGAAAATAGATCATCTGTCCGGTTTAGAATTTACCTATGTATGTCTGAAGGCACAGGACTAGATATGGACCAAGTTAGTTCTTCAAGTCTTTGAATGCTTTATGATTCCAGTATAAATTTTACTTTGAAAAACCCTTCATCTGCCACTCATTTCTATCTATTCTATCTATCTATCTATCATCTACGTTTCTGCCATCTATTTATTATATATTTCTTGTTGCTGTTGTCTGTCCTTCATTCTCAAAGAGGACCATGACATCAGGAAGGTGATGCCTGATGATCACTGAATGAGTGTTGCCTCACTCAAAGCGAGACCTATTAAAGACCTTAGCTCAAAAAGACCAAGGTCTCCCTTGCATCCAAGGCCATCTCCAGTCGTCCTGATATTGCTTTATCTACCTATCAACAGTTTGTACTTCATACCAGAGCTGGGGCATGAAGCCAGGTCTTCCCTGACTCTGGAGCTGCGTTCTCTACCACCATACCATGCATGCTGCCTCTCACCAGAGCTAACTGTGTGATTCTAGGCAAGTCACTCAACTTCTCTGGCCCCAGGCAACTCTCTAAGATTATAAATGGCAGACAAGGTGCTAATCTTCATGGGTAGAGGGAGCTTCCTCACTGGAAGTTCCCTGAACCAACTGAATTACAGATCTAGTATCATACTCATTTTCTATCATGAACTCCACTCCATATCAAGAAAAGGTACAGAAGAAGACATGTCATGTTTAAGTCAGACTGAGTTAGCTGTACAGTAGGGAATTTTACCCTGTGCTTTGTGGTGACAGATGCAAATTATGACTGAAGCAAAGAGGCGTCAACAGTAACATAACTGTTTTGTCTATTTTTTTTGTAATTATGAAAATTCCTTTAAAATATACATCCCTATAGAGCAAGTGCTTTTAACTTAAGGTCCATGTACCTCCAAGGGGTCTGGAACTTGAGTGGGAAAAAAATACATCTTTTTTTTAATCAACCCTTGTTTCCTTAGTGATCTTATCAATTTTATTTTATGCATTTAAACCTCTTATTTTAAGAAGGGGTTGATAGGCTCCCCATCAACTGCCAAAGGGATCCATGCTATAGAGAAATGGATAATATAGAGAATTCAGAGTAATTTGTAATGGCACCAGGAAAAAACGGGCCAATATCTTGCCATAAATATAAAGTACTTCTAAAATATTATATTAAAGTAAAATCTGGCGTTTCTGTAATTTTTGAATTATTATTTTTAAAAAAGGAACCTCCTTCTTATCATCAGGTAGCTTTGCATGCTAGACTTCACATGGGCAAAGGAGGAGAATTTACTATCCAGTATATAATGACCATTCCAAAAGTTGGAATGACATTTTCAGATGCCACTTTCTGCGGCCCACAATGAGACAGTTGAGGTCTTTGGTGCCCAGGAGTTTCTGTTTCCACACAGATCCCATGCTTGCTGGATTCTTCAGCATTCAGGGGCACAATATATTGTTAATTGCTTGCATCGACAGAAATGGCATTTCCTATTTAACCAGTGACCAACTGCAATTGTCTCTGTTTTCAGGAGATTTGTACTGAGCGAGAGTCTGAGTGAGCCTTACAACCAAGTTAAAACATCCAGAAGATGCTAATTTGTGCCAGATTTAAAATTTCTGTGGCATAAGTGATACAAAATGGCAAACTATCAGTGTTATAATGGATTGGAGAGTCAAATTTGAGTCAGGATTACTTGGATTCTAATCCTACATTGGACACTAGTTGTATAACACTGGACAAGTCATTTAAATTCTCTGGGCCTCAGTTTCCTCATCTGAAAATGAAGGAGCTGGGTTTGATGACCTCGATGATCCCTTCCTATTTTAAATCTATGATTGTATGAACATAGAATGCTTAGGAACAGTAGGAGATAGCACTGAAAATGTATTCAATTTATAATTACGTGTATATTGTGTTTATATATATGTATGTATGAATGTAGGTAGGTATGTAACAAATAGGATTTATTTAAACCACATTTGAATAGAAGACAAAGCACCAGGTTTGGGAGTCGGGAAGATTTGTGTTCAAATTCTACCTCAGAAATTCATGGGCAAATGCCTAAGACTCCTGGTAACTCCATTTTCTCATACATAAAATTACTGGGTTGGACATAATGCACTCTGAGATTTTTTCCAACAAAGATGCTGTGATCTCACAGATAACCATTCTCTGTTACAAATGTCTTATAAAAAAATGGAGTTTTCATTGATTCTGTAAGACTTGCATGAATTTTGAAAGAAATGTTTGTAAATTTTGCTATTTGGAAACATTATTAAAAATAGAGCAAATTAGAGTAGACAAATGCACGATCATATCTCACTTCAACGTGTGAAACACACCTTCTACTCTGGCTGTGACTATGGTAAATCAACCACACACTGGAACAAGGAACATTTTGATCCGAACAAGATATTTTGGTTTAGGTCACTGGGGAAGATGGCTGCTTCATGCTTGGCTAAGGAAGTCAGACAGGAAAGGTGACCAAGTCATAATCTTCCTAATAGTGTCCATCCCCCCATCTTGTCACTCAGACAGCATGCAGCTAGATCATTGGAATAGGTATCTTCGGATGCCCTGGAAGATGGGCACAGAAGCCACGTTGATTCCTAGGACTTTGAAAGAGCAAAAGGGTCAACCTCGCCACTGGACTAAATAGAAAATCATTATGTGTGAAAGCTCTCCTTCTCCCAAACAGAATGTTAACTATGTTATATGATCACATTAATAATGACTAACATATTATTCTATGTTGCTTTTGAAAAGTCTCTAGGGAATAAAAACACAACATTTAGAAGCAAAACTGGGGTATGCTAAGGCCTAAAGGGGAAAAAATGTTGCTTTAAGTGACCTTGTATCACAAATATTTCGTTCGCATAAAATTATATTGATTTTGAATGTTTATTTTGAATGACCACCATTCCCAAAAACTCATTGCAGGCCTTAACAGCAATCTGTAAGTATGTGATGGAAAGAACCACGCTGTGCGATTTGGGGTTTGGTGAGAGATGCGAGAGCTAATTTCTGTTATGCTATTAGAGATTCATAATTCTAAGCCCTTGTAAATATTTATATTTGTAATCAGTGTTGATCACGATTAATTGATAACCTCAGGTAACCTTGTAATTGCGATGCCTTTCTGAGCTCACTGAACTCATCTTGAATTTATTAAGGGAGAAATGGTAAGATATAGTAGTTCAGTGGAATATCACATTGGAATCAATTTGTCTCCTTGTAAAGTGTTCTATTCCACTAAAACTAGGTATCTTTTGATCTGCAGAAAGTTAGAGATCTCATGGGGAGTGGGCCAGATGATGCCAGATGTGGCAACGTGTTTCTACCTTTGCTCATAACTCAAGTAAGCCCCCAAGACCTCAACTGATCTCCCAAGTATCTTTGCCACCTTCTGGTTCACCTTAAACCTTCCGCTCACGTTTAGCAAATTCCATTTAAATAAAGTGCCGAGTGACAGCTCAGTTTCCCTTCCCTGACAATCTCATCCTGCCCATTTTCAGCTGATTTCCTCCGACCAGCATGGGACACCATGGGGTGAGTGGTCATGGCAAATAAGGCGGCTTTGAGGGGAGACTTGTCAGCTTGACGAGTGACACTGCTGCCTGTCAACAACAGATCTGGGGAATAGCTAAGTGCCGGCCAAGCCGCCTCCCGACTCTTGAGGTACCGGAGTCTGGCACGACCTAGAAAGCCGCGTAGCTAGTTCCAGGAGAAGATTCCTCTGAGCTTCTTCGGCGTCCCTCGGCAATCGCTTTTGTGCGTGAACCAACATGAACAAATGGAGTCTTCTCCATTCACCCCAAAGACTGCTGTCACTTGCCTTTTAAAATGTACATCTCGTGTCTATGGAATCTACCAGATACACTGTGACGTGTATGCCCCATCACAGGATAACTCTACGACTCATACCTTAGGTTTTCTTTCTGTATCTATATAGTAACCTCATGATACCTGGTTCTTGTCTGCTTCCAAAATAAGTTAAGAGCAGAATGGCTGAAGTAAGCTTATTTTTTTCAAAGTACACATTGAAACAAATTACATCGGACTACCACTTTCCTTTCTGAAAATGTCAGGTGATACTATTCAGATTCATATCATTTAAAAAAAAAGTTTTGTTGATATATTTTTGTTTTTATTTCTAAAAAAAGTAATTTCTAAATCTCTTCTTTCTCTGAACCCAGAATTGAGTCTTCTAGTATAAAAAAAAATTTAAATGAAGTAAAAATGGGCTGATGCCACAACCTTATCTGACAATGTATACAACATTATGCCCTCACATTCCCCCCACTCTTGGACAGAATAAGGCAGCAAATTACATTCTCTGTTCTCTGGGACCTAATTGACTTTTTAGCAGTTCAGAGTTGAGCTCACTCTTAGCAAACTGGTCACTGTCTTGTAGTCATTATGTATATCACAAATGTTACCCTTTAAAAACATATAATTTATCACAGATGACAAAAATAGGGATCTTGCCTAATGTTTCCTCTCAAAAAAGACAATGCTTTGTATAACTCATATCATACTCCACAAGTTGCATTAAAAGACAAGCTGTAATATAGGAGCATATTATTCTGGCCTTGCCCCATTAAAATTCTATTGTGTTTTGTCAAAAAGCGTAAAAATTCATTTAATCTTAAAAATTGCTGCCAATGGCACAGCTGTGCTTCAGAACATATTCTTTCTCTGTTAATTAAGGGCAAAAATCTGAGGCTGTACCTGGAGGAAATTTTTTTTAATTCATCATCCAAAATAATTGACATTAATAAGTAATTAATTTCATGCCACTCATTCTCCTCACAAATAGGAATACTATAAAGGAAGACACCAAAATGACATTCAAATGCTTGTTCACCTTCATAATTGGCTGTAATATTCTTCTTCATTATTATTCATATCAATTATAATTCAACTCTGTACCTCCCATCAGGTGTCCAACAGCAGCATCAAATTTCTGCATATATATCCAGAATGTATTGAGAAAGTAAGAGACTCCTCCATTCTTCTTCCATTCTATACCACTAACCAGGAAGGAAAGCACCGTAACCCAATATGGCTACTTTGTGTAGAGCATACATGACCAAATGGAAGCTGTTTGCAGAAGGTTTCATCCTGGAGACACTGTGTTGAATTTTGGTAGCCCCTTATGTGATGACACAGCTAAGAATAGAGGGAGGTGGGGCTTGAGGGGAAATGACTGTAAATGGAGTAATCATATCAACTGATGAAATGTTTACTGCAAAAGTCTGTACATTTTTTAAAGAGTAAAATGTAATGATGTTCCATTTCAAGATCAAAGAGGTGTTCTGTTTTAGGTACAAGACAGTACATTTCTATAGATAATTCAACTCAAGATGAGAAGGATGAGCCTTATGACCCCTACAATAGAAACTTCCTGTGGCCATGATGCCAAAGTTATTTTACTGTTTCTTATCTCCACTGTAATTGTTACAGTGTGTTAAATTTGGTTGTTGATAAATCACAGAATCCTATAATGTCATTGCTAAGAAGAAGATATTAGAGATAATCCATGGATGGATTTGGAATTATTTGGAATACCTATTAATGGCTTCAGAATCATGATTCAAGCCACAAATTGGCCAGTGCTACCCATGACTTTGGGGAAGTGATGCTATCTATACAGATTTCCTGATCCGTAAAGACTGAACTACATTAACTCTAGTTCCATATCTTGGCTGTTGTGATTAACATATTGATCAGTAAGCATTCAATAAACACCTTTTATTTCCTTGCAGAAATACATGACACGTGAAGAATTGGAGGTTCAGAGATGGATTGGAAAGGTCCCACAGCTGAAGCTTGGCCTGTAACTCAGCTTGTCCCACTACATCAAGAAACCATCGTGACTTTGGATTTTTTTTCCAAACCACTTAGGGATAGACAGGGAAAGACTGGACCTGAGACTTCATTGTTGGGGGAGGTGGCACCCCTCTGCCAGGTTTCAAATCTCTCCCCACTCTCTATTCAGCCATCAGAGTCAATATCCCAACTCTACCACCACATCTACTGGACCATCTATCAGACAGCTGTTCAATAACCACCAGTGATTCCCTATTACCTGCCAGATCAAAAACAGAACCTTTAGCATTTAAAGGTCTTAGTAACGTCACCACTCCATACATTTCAGTTTCTTACATTTTGCTTCTCTCCATGCAATACAGAACCCAGCTACCCTAATTTCCTTTATATCTTATACATTAAAATCCCCCTGAAAACACTATGCTATTGAACTGACTGACCTCATGATTGGAATATTCTCTCTTTAACCTCTGACTCTCATCTTCTCTAACTTCCAGAAAACTAAAAGATTAGCTTCAATGGAACCATTTGCCCCACCCCACAACACCCACACCCCCATCATGGCACATGTATATGCATACATACATATACACAAACTTTTCCATCTTTCTAGTTAAATATTTATAATACATTATATATAATTATATATGTATATATATGTATGTGTGTGTGTGTGTGTGTGTGTGTGTGTGTGTGTGTGTGT
>NW_020954588.1:47765360-47779131 GCF_900497805.2 Vombatus ursinus
CCAATCACACAACAGCATCTCAGCTGTGAAACCACCCCTTCCCACCAAAAGCTCATACATCATTCAGTAATTAGCTTGAAGAGAATTCACTGGAGAGTGAGGCTACCATATAACAAGAGGCAATGATTTTTCCTATATTTCTCTTCTTTGGATTAATCCTGTCTCCTTATGTTTTAGCTCTAAAAACATACTGAACTGGGTGTGACAACGTTTAAAAATAAAATCAAGATCCACACAAATTCACATAAGAACACTGATTTATGTGCCTTGACAGCCCTTTGTCGATTTTTCTCTCACAGTTCAAGACTGAAAGGTTTGTCATCAGAAAAAGAATCAAATTTTAATTGAATGGATTGATGTTGGAATGATTTTGTAAGATAACAATTCGTAACTGAATGCATTCCTATAATCGTTTGGGCTCCCAGATTTATAGTCTATTCCCTTAGCCTACATAGAGTAATCCTACCTCTAGGATTACTTGGAATAGTTTATTTAAGGGTAAAAAAATCCAATGTCATAGAAAATATTCTAATGAGAGTATTATTCATTGGGTTGCACATTTTTCTTTTCACTAAATCAGTAAAATGAAATGCCAATATAGAACTTTCTCCAAAAAAAGTTTAATGGAATAATAAACCATTTTTCCTATTTTGACATCAAGTCAAGTCAATAGGCATTTACTATGCACTAAATTTGTGATTCTGCCCTGTTCTAAGCACTGAGGTACTGTGGGATACAAAAAAAAAAAAGGCAAAAAATAGTCGCTGCTCTCAAGCAGCTGACAATCTAAGTAGAAATAAATCAGATAAGGTTCCCACCAAATACCTTAGGGATGAAATCATGAAGACATTATTGAATCTTCAAGTATTACAGATTTTTCCCTTAGCTAACAGGCTCCTTACAGAAATCTATGAAGGGACCATGTCTTAATCAATAAAGGGTTAACCTTGAAGTCAGGAAAACATGGATTCAAATCCTCTCTTGCACCCACACTAATTGTTTTGCCCTGGATCAGTCATTTAATCTGACAGAGATTCAGTTTCCTCATATGTAAAATACAGATGATAACATATGTGGCACCTATCATACAGGATGGTTACAAGGCTCAAGTGAGAAAATGTATACACACACACACACACACACACACATACACACACACAAGCACTATACAAATGTAGTTATTATTATCTATATAAGGAAGGTGGTTTGAACTTCAAATGATAAATCTGACTTCTATCATGTAATCGACTAATCATTAAATATTCATTAATCACCTACCATGGATGATAAAATGAGAAGAAAAAAGTGGATGAAAAGAGAAAAACAAAAGTCTGTGCTCTTGAAAAGATTCCAGTATATTGAAGGAGAAAATACATGCACATATGAGAACATAAAGAATGGGTATCAAATTAATACAAGATATTTGGAGGAGAGCGAGCCACTGGGCGTGCTGCAACGGAGAGAGTGCTGGTCCTGGAGTCGGAAGACCCAAGTTTAAATCTGGACTCACACCCTTACTATCTGTGTGACCTTGGGAAAGGCCTCTGTCTGCCTCAGTTTCCTCAACTGTTAAATGGGAATAATAATAGCACCTACTTCCCAGGGTTGTTGTTAGGATCAAATGAGATATTTGTGAAGTGCTTAGCACAGTGCTTGGCACGTAGAAGATGTTTAGTAAATGCTTTTTTGTTTGCTTCCTTCCCTCCTTAATTCCTTCCTTCCTCCCTCCCTTCCTTCCTTCCTAAGGTAACTGGAAATGACTCAGTGATGCTGGAACCAACTCTTGAAGCATGTACGGGTTTCTAAGTGGCAGAGGTGAGACGTTCCTACACATATACCATCTCTCAGCCCATCTCTAAAATAAACCCCAGAATGATCCCTTGCCTCCCGCCCAAGCTCGTGTGTGTCTGCACTGCAGCGGAATATCCGAGTGATGGGACATGGTGAGAACGGGGCTTTGTCAGAGCTGGGGTTATCTGCAAATCAATCACTCTCAATTGGTTCAATAAACCCAAAAACTTCAAACAAATTACAAAATCCCCCCAACTACTGGCATGTTTTCCATGATTAACTCCTCTTTTACCCAACAGAAAGAGAATTTTGTAGCAGGAAGTGAAATCCCTTCAATGACATTTTATACCTGAGAAAGCCAGGGATCTAATTATAGGAATTTCCTCTCACAAACCTATAAGAGCAAGAACAGCGGATAACTAGATGAATCCTATGCAAGGAAACCACTATTTTTCTGAACTTAGGCATCATTTAATCTACAACAGAATATCCAGAGGCAAAATAGCTTATCTGCCTTTTAGTCAAGGTCACACGTCGCACGTCGCATAAAGGGGTTCACTGAATGATTGTAGGGGTCCTGACCAGGACATCAGAAGTCAGTAATAAAGAAATAATCGTCAATACTCTCATTCAGTAGTTCAAAAAGCTTCGAGATATTATGTCGGGTGAAAGAACTTGGGACCAGAGCAGCAATATTTTAAATAATGAAGCTTTAATTTTGACATAATTATTTCAAGTGATGTTTCACTAAATATATCATTCTCTGCTCCTACCATGGAATATCTTATGTATTTCCCTGGGGTTCAATTGTCACCTCCCTCTCTCTCACAGCCTTCACTCCAGTGAGGCTGAGGATTTTCTCACCATCCATTCCCTCCTCCTTGTACCCCCATGGTCTTAAAACCCTACTCACAAACCAGTCTGGAACAACCTCCCTTCTCCTCTCCAAAGGCAACCCAGACACCTGGGTGGGGCTCAAGACTTACCTCTGTCTAATCAATCCATGAGGACTTATTGGATTTGAAACAATGTAAGGACTAGAAAATATGGGTAATACTGGACAAAGAACAAAAAAAAAGAGCTGTTTTGGTTAAGGGCCCTGTTTCAGAGCCTCTCAGGGAAACACCAAGGATAGAAAAAAGATCAAAGAAGCTCATCCGAACAGTTGAGACCTGCACGCCAGGGATTTGGCCCAGGTGCCTGGTTACCATGGCAAACTACAAAACCCAAGCTGCTGAGCTGACAAGTTAGATCTTGAAGCAGGGGCCACTAGATAGGAGAGGTCAATAGTCAACGGTCTTTGGGGATCACAATGATTTACTTTGTTAAATCTGGAACTGAAAGAAAATCTGAGCACTGACTTTGCTCTGTCTTGGCTTTGCAAATGTAGCCAGAGAAAACTGAAAGCATGAGCAAGAGTCAGTGTAATTAGTCTGGCCTAGAAGGCAGGACAATCATACCCCAGCCAGTTAATGGCTGTGGGACCCTAGGAAAATTGTTTGGCCTCAGTTTCCTCATCTGTGAAATGAAGGTGATAATACCTCTGCAGCACTGACTTTCTGCATGGTTGTTATAAGGTTAGAATGAGGCAATCGGGGCCTACGGAGTGCTCTGCAGACCTTACGGCAGCATGTATGTGTCACTTATCCATATCAAAGTACAATATTGTAATGATGACATTAGTAAAAGCTGAACTAGTATGACAAAAATGCCAACAATTAATGAGCCTTGCTCAGTCTGTGGCAAAATGGGAACAGAGCCCAAAATTCCCAAGCTCCCAAGCATATGAATAAAGAAGGAATGAAGGCAGAAACATTTATCACATGCTTCCTATGTGCTAAGCCCTGGAATACAAATACAAAAGCAAAATTAGTCCCTACCCTCAAGGCACGTACATTCTGACAACACACATAGAGGAATGGTGAACACAGAGGGTCACTTTGGTCCTCCAAGGTATAGCGATGGTGAGTGGAGGTATATGGGAGTAGACTGACATAGTCCTTAGTGAAGCTGCTTGCCACCTATAATGCCCATGTCTCTTCTGCCTGGATCCTTCTTCCACTCCCATGATGACAGAGTTCTACCTTACAAGTTCCAGTTTAAATCAGCATCTAATTAGTTAATAATTAGGTCGAGAGAGGCAGCTCTCCTTCGGCCTGCCCAGGTGATGTCACCAGATGGCAAAGATTTCCTTTCTGCTCTGTCAGCAGATGCTCCCGCCTATGTCAGCTCTTAAAGTGGCCCAGGTCAAATGATCGAACAGGTGGGCAAGCTGGCGCTCTGCTTGGACAAAAAGCTAATCTTTCAGGCTCCCACAAAATAATTCTTCTTCCCTTATAAGCAGTAAATTTGCTAAATATATAAGATAAATATAATATGTAATAAACACAGATGTCAAACCGTTTCCCTTCAGGGGAACCTATGTCATATAGCATGAAGGGCCAGTGGGTCACTAATGTATTAGAAAGTCATCTAAGGCCTTTCCCATATAACTGCATTTATGGAATGACCTGCCAATTTGCATAACCCCTTTTCCTGCGCAGAGAAGAGGGACCCTTGGCGCTCATCCGTGCTCATAGTTCTCTAACTCTCAGAAAATCTCTAAAGACAAGAGTGATGAGGAAACAGAGGCCCTGCATACCCCCAGGGTCACAAAGTGGGGAAGTGAAGGAGCTGGAGGTCACCCCAGGGATTCTGACTCGGGGTTCCATTCATTGCTTAGAGCAAGCAAGGCAAAATTAGAACTTCTTGTGCAATCTGGGGACAGAATGGAAACTGAATGTGTTCTGCCAATATTGGGGGAGTGAGGAAAGGGAAACCTCTCAGCTCAGTCTCCATGTGACAAAATGGGGTTGTGACGAATCTATTTCACCCCCAAACAGTCCAGCCATGACTACCAGGATTCTCATGTGTTCACTCTCCTCAGGTTTCAACTCTGCTGAGGGCAGGAGGCTCAGACATCATAATATTGCACTCTGTAGAGGAAACCACGTGCAGGCAAAGGCAAGGGACAGCCTTCAATGCTTCACTGATCCACAGGGCTAATTAAAATCTTTACTTCTAGTGACCCTGATTCATTCTTCCTCACTCATTCTGCATTGTCCTCCCCTGGAGGCAGTAGAGGAATAATGAAGGTGTCTCCAAGAGGCATGAAAATATCCCCAAGACTGATGGATATGTGGCCCGCCCATGGCAGTCCCTACCAAGCAGCAGTGTAGCAGTAGCACCAAAGTAGGGGATATGATTGTCTTGTCCTTCCATCTCCGTAGGCATTTCAAAAGCTTAGACTTTTATGCCTTCTCTCCTTTCCAGGCCAACCTTTGCGGCCATTTTATGTCATAGAATCATAGACTGATAGCGGGAAGGGGCCATAGAAAGTCACTGAGTCCAACAGTCACATTTCACAGATGAGGATATTCAGAATCAAAGAGATAAATGACCTGACCAAGGTCACATAGCTAGGATGTGTCTAAGTTAAGATTTGAGCTTATTTTGAACAACTTTTGCTTATTCCAAATCCAATACCTCATCCACTACAACTCTTTTTGATTTCAAAACATTTATTCCAAATATGCATATGGCAGGGCAGCCAAGTGGCACCCTAGTGCGCAGAGTTTTTGGCCTGGAGTCAAGAAGACTCATCTTCTTGAATTCAAATGTAGCATCAACATTTACTAATTCTGTGACCCTAGGCAAGTCACTTAACCCTGTTTGCCTCAGTTTCCTCATCTATAAAAACGACGTGGAGAAGGAAATGGCAAACCGCTCCAGTATCTTTGTTGAGAAAACCCCAAATGAGGTCACAAAGAGTCAGACACGACTGAAAAACAACCGAACAACAACGAAACATTTGAAAGGCACTCTGGATACAAAGATAAAAAACAGTCATGTCTGTCTTTAATTATAGTCTATTTGTACTCAGAAGTAAAATAAGACACATGTTATGATGGCAGAAGAAATTCAGGCAATATATTCAAAGAAAATGTGTTCTGTCTACAAATGTGTTGTTGAGTCGCTTCAGTCATATTGGACTTTTCATGACCCCCTTTTGGGCAAATCACTTAACCTCTGTCTGCCTCAGTTTCCTCAACTGTAAAATGGGAAAAATAATACCACCTAACTCCCAGTGTTGTCATGAAGGTCAAATAAGACAATGTTTGTAAAGTGCTCTGAAAACATTAAAGTGCTATATAAAAGTTAGTTATTATTACATTATAATTCCTAATACAGATTGGTACAGTGGAAAAAAAAAAGAAAACAACAGACAGTGAATTTGGAGTCCTAGGACCTGTTTTCAAACCCTGGCCTTGTCTGTATGACATGGGCACGAATCCATTTAAAATGTGAGCCTCAGTCTCCTTATCTATAAAATGAGGTGAGTTGGCCTAGTGACCTTCTAAGGGGGATTGGGGAGTTTGACCATTTTATGTGTTACATATCAACCATCTCATCCCTTCAGAGTCTGGTGAATTCTTTGGGCCCCTTTTCAAAACAAAGTTTTATTAAATGCATAAATTAAACATAAGATTTGGAAAGAAAATTAAGTGTATTAGAATAAAGCACCCTCCCAAACCAAGTTTATAGACCCCCTGAAGTCTATCCATGGACTGAAGCTTAAGAACCGCTGTTCTAAGGTCTTTCTTCCAACTCTCCATCTAAGCTCCCATGGCCTAATGAAGGACCTTCAGCTGGGGATTGGGAGGTGGGAGGAAGAACCAAGTAAAGCTTCATAGGATGAGTGCCTGAGCTCAACCTTGACAGAAAATAAGGATTCAGAAGGGCAATGAGGGAAAGATGGCGGGGTGGGGAGGTGGGGTTGGGAATGGAAGAGCAAAGCAAAACAAATCAGTAAGACCCAAACCTGAAACAAAAGCTCCCTTCTAAATACTTCCTCTCATACCCAAAGGTTCTCATGATGTTTTCACATATTAAGATGCATTGCAGAGCTGGGATGCAGCATGTTAGCACCTTAAGGAAGGTCTAAAAATATAGTCCACTTGTGTTCAAAATGTGAACTGCTGTCCGAATGCCTTCAAACACAAAACGATGCCACAGGGAACAATTTTTCTAGCATTAAGCTTATGGAATCAAAGTAACACCACAGGGCCCGTCATTGCCATGCCCTCCCCCAGGGGCCACTTCCTGTTTTACTAACCCCTAGTCTCACCTCGGTTGCAATGAAAAGAACAATCAATGGAATTCTTTTTAATGTTTCTGCTTGCTAAAGGGAAATTTATCAAAAGAAGGAGAAACCATTTCCTCAAAGTGCTCTGGACATCTTTTTAAAGAAACAGGTTATGTAAGTCGTGACCTGCTCCCCTAATTCTTCAGAAATCCAAGAAAGCCAGAAAATGTTACTTGGATGCTAACTATTGATGATACCTGACAAACATACAGGATTAGTGAGAGTCATTTTTAAGGGCAGGTTGCCTACTTGATCGGGGCTTCTTTTATAACGAATGGTTATAATACATTTATGCTCGTTTTTAATGGGAATTTTATGGGCGAGGCAACGTGCTATGGTATGAAGCCCACTAGACTGGAAATCAAGAGATACATGATCTAGGACAAGCCCTGCTTCTAACTCTGTGTCCTGGGACAAGTTGCTCTGCTTGTCTGGGCCACAGCTTCCACATCTGTGTGGTAAAACGAGGGTCCTTCCAACCTCGCCGCTTTTATGGTTCTACGACTTAGAGCCCAGTTGCTGTTGCTACATGGTTACCCCTCACCTTCCTGCCCTCACTATTTTCAATGGTTCTAGAGATGTATAGTTGGTTTTTTGCATAATATGGAACATATGGGGTCATATGGAGGATCTATTCAATTCCAAGTACTTGCTCATGAACACAATTCCCAGTAAGAACATTCTCCTAATTAAAAATGCAGTCTGCGTTACGATAGCCTGATGAATTGCCAGGTACGTGTCACGGAGAAAAGTCAAAACTGTCCTTCCATTTTATGCTACAATAAATAATAAAATCTATTTCAAAGCACAAAATATAAAGGTATTTAACATTTGAGGAAGAGGTAAAAACAGCCTGATATGCTGTGTGTTGTTAACAAGAGAAGGGGTATTTTTTTTTTCTACTTCAAATCAAATGCCCTAAGAATTATAGCTTTGAGTTTCCTTTTCTCTTTTAATCAAATCAAATTTGCAGGGGGAAAGTTATATAGTTGTTTTTATATATTCCATAAAAGAATATTCCATATAACGATGTCAATACTCCCTGTGTATTATTGACCTCCCGTTCTCCTGAAACTAAAAAATTGGACTGGAAACGAAGCAAGGCTGAACTGGAAGATACACCAGTATTATCGTCAGTCAGATCTGGCTTCTCAAGTCAAATGTTCGTTTGCATTTTTGCCTTGTGGTGGAACACACCTGTTCCTCTCGAGAGGCAAATGCAAGCCAAGATATAAAACAAGGCACATTGAGCTCATGATAGCTTGGCTCCAAGATATACCCCATGAGAAGGAGACAGACTCTTGAGTCTCCTGGGCCTCAGGAGGGGAAACACGGCACATGCCAACAAGCGGTTTTGACCACTTTTATGTGTTGTTATTTTTTTTAAGGTTGATTGGGAGTGAATATAAATTCATTTTTGATTGTAAAAAGACAAACGGAATTTGAGATTGCTTCACTTAGCAAAATGGTGGTCTGGTTGGTATCTATTTTAACAACAAGGAAAAAGCCCAGAGGAGAATCTAATGCCTTTTTCATGACTGCTGCCCCCTAACCACCGCCGTTCCGCCATGCAGGACTACAAATCACATAATATGTTAGAGAGCCAAGCTGATTTCCATCTTGCACCAATCTGCAGCTCTTACTTGCCTGTTTATGGGTATGGAATGACTCCCATGAGAAACAA
The DNA here is from genome assembly GCF_900497805.2 of Vombatus ursinus. Lineage (NCBI taxonomy): Eukaryota > Metazoa > Chordata > Mammalia > Diprotodontia > Vombatidae > Vombatus > Vombatus ursinus. Next base: position 47,774,021 of record NW_020954588.1, read on the forward strand.
TGAGTCACGAAAGGATGCTCGACAGGCTTTTATGGATGTTAAAGAAACGGGCTCCATCGTCCCCCTCTCCAGCTCTGGAGGATCACTGGGGGCTATTAATGGTTACACCTGTTCTCACTATTTGACACTAACTGAGGAACAAAAAGGTTCTAGGCACTATATCGCTACTGCTTCCCTTGGTGACTCATGTTTGTTTACTTAAAACCGGGAACCACAGGACACCGACCGTTGGCTGCTGCACGTTGTGCATCTGTTCTCTGTTCCATAATTTGTTTGAATCTACTGGAATACTGATGCTCACTAGGCAAACAGGCACTGCAGAGTATGTATTCAATTTATTTAGAGAGGAAATTGCATTTTGTCTAGTGGGTAATTACTTCCTATTTCTGTTTAACCTAAGTATTCCTTCTCAAGGATCAGCCAGTGTGAACACCGATGTTCCCTGGGTTAGAATCCTAAATCTTGAGAGAAATCTAAAAGTACATGCAAAGATTAACACAGTCACCTACTTTGTACATCAATGGTGACTTTCAAGGTGAACGATCGACACTTAAGAAAGCTGACAATGCTATGGGAAAGAAAATACGATCTGGAAAAAAAATCAAAGGTCATTGGTTTCCATTTTTTTAAATGGCAATGTGATTTCACAGACAATTCCCACAAGGAAATGGCCTTTCCCAATGTTTATCAGCAATTATCCTGCACCACATCATCTTTGTTCACTCCACTCTACCTTGCTATGATGGAGAAAATTACAAATCAGTTGGTCTTCAGGTTCAAGTAATAGAAACTTAAAGTGATATTCAATATTACCAAGAAACTAGTAACTTTAAATGTATGTTATAGTAAACTGTCAAATTTAAAGTTGGACGGGACTTTGGAAAACATCTCACATTTGATCATTTGGAAAACTGAGGCTCTGTGAGTAGGACACAAGCTGTCCAAGAATTCATAAGAAATAAGTAATAGAGGGGCAGCTAGATGATGCAGTGAATAGAGCGGTGGTGCTGGAGTCAGGAGGACCCGAGTTGTTCCAATCCGGCCTCAGATCCTTGACGCTTAGTAGCTGTGTGACCCTGGGCAAAAGAAGAAATGTACGGCAACGTTTCATCACCAACTGAGAAACAGAAACAATAGAAAGGATGTTGCAGATTTCTATTAATAATGAGATGCAAATCTAACATTATACATACTATGACTACTTGAAAAAGATACAAAAAGAAAGATAAATGATCAGGAAATAATGGAATAGTGCAAGAGTAACTAAGAAGTTGATATGGATATGATGGAAAGAGAAATTTTTAGTGTCAAATTTTAGTTGTAATTCTCTGGGTTTTTTTTAAGACACAGTAATTTGTTTTTAAAAGAAAGGTAACGAATAGCAACTTGATGCATTCGAACGTGAATTTCGCTTCCATTGCCACTATTCTCCAGTTTGTACGGATCAAAGTCGTGCACAAACATTTGATTTTGGATAATCTGACCTGAACTTTGCCAGAACGCTTTTCTTCTTCCTGGTGATGCCAATGAGGTTACCACACCAGAAGAGCCTTAATGGTGCTCAGTGTTGAGAGCACATGAAATAATTCACTTTCCCCCATTCTTTATGAGAGTGAATCAAATAAAATATTTACTGAGCATTTACTATGGGCAAGGCACTGTGAATTTTTTTGGGGGGAAGGGGAATCCAGACCTATGATTTCATTGGTAATGGGAACGCCAAATGTGGATATATTCTCTATGGAAACAGGTCATCCATTGCTGCTTCAGCAACTCCAAGCCTTTATGATCTGTTTGTAGCACTTAAAGGTGAAGTGATGTTCCCATGATCCCACAACCGACAATCTTCAGAGTTAGGACTTGAACTATGGGTTTCATCACTTGGAGGCCAATTCTAGCCAGACTTACTATGCTGCCTCTCAGTTGTGAATTGGGTTTTAATAACATAATTCCGAAGATTTAAGCAAAATCCCAATCATTTGGGGTCTAAAACTTCACCTGGGATTTTTTGAGTGTAATGTTTAGTAACGTACACTAGGTTTGGTTTGGTTTGGTTTGCCAAAGCAGCCTCCGTTCATATGTTGATAATGCATTATTTGTGATAGGATCAAACTGGCATTTCATGTCCTTTATTTAAATGTTCCCTTTTGCTTTCAATCGCTATATCCAGTAATGATGTTACGTGTTTGTCCTGTTAAGTCAAAGGGCTCCTCGGCACCCTCTCCAGATGCCCCAAAGTTCTACTGCTGTCAATGAATGAAGACATAAATAGAAGGACAGAGACCATGGAAACAAGGGAGTGTGAGCCTAAGGCAGGAACAATATACAAGGAGTGGGTTGCAACTACTGGGTTGCATCTACCAGTCCCAAAAGTGACACACACCCCAAACCAACCCGTACGACTAGGTTACCTCTGCCTTCCATACAGCTCATTACCTTGCAAAATGATGTCAGTAAAAACAATGGGGAAAAATCAAACGGCATCTCAGCGAGTAAGATGATTGAGGAGTCAATATCTAGTAAACACATTGGTAACCTTGGGTGACATATGCTATCAACACAAAGAGGAGGAAACATCCAAACTCCTGACTCATCAGCACTTAAATCGACCCTGATCATAATAGTACACTTTTATGGAACATCCTCGGGTTTGTGATGTGCAATGCATAATACATGTTCTCTTATTGGATCCTCAGAAAGATTTAGAGGGATAGAAGCTATCTGTAGCCCCATGTTACAGATGAAGGAACTGAGACCCAGAAAGGGTATGTGATCCCAGAATCAGACAGCTGTTGAAATTTTCTGTGAGAGGATCTTAGAACTGACTGGCCACATGGTATTCAAAGCACACTTGGATGACTTACTGGTTGCATTACCCCGGGCAAGCCCCTTAATCTGGGCATCAGGATACCCCCTAAAGCATCTAATTAATGGATGGCTTTCCATCTGCCTCAGTAAGGGGAGTTCTGAAATCACAGACTCTTCAAATGCATTTTGCCACTGCAAAAACCAAGAAGATACTTTAGAAATCAGAGTATTTTGGATAACTCTACTTTCAAAGCTTCTTTTTTCTTATGCAGACATAGCAGATCTAATTTAATGACCTTAATTTGGAGTGACCCAAAAATTCTTGCTACTATGTAATCCTGGGCAAACTGAAAGTTGTTTCACCTTTCTGGGCCTCAGTTTCCCTTGATTATAAAATGGGGAGGTTCAACTGGGTGACTTCTGAGGTCCTCTCCGGACCTCAATCTATGGTCCAATAATTTGTTGTTATTCAGTCATTTCAGTCCAGCTCTTTGTGACCCCGTTTGGGGTTTTCTCAGCAAAGATACTGGATTGGTTTGCCATTTCCTTCTCCAGCTAATTTTATGGATAAGGAAACTGAAGCAAACAGTGACTTGCCCAAGGTCACACAGTCAGTAAGTGTCTAAGACGCAATTTGAACTTGGAAAGATGAGTCCGGCTGACCTCAGGCCCAGCACTCTATCCACTGTACCACCCAGCTGCCCTGATCCTATAATTAAGCCCAGATAAAGTAGATCTGACCAAGAAACTCAGACCTTTCCTAACCAGACCACCTTTTGCTTGCAGAACAATTTTAATGCATCACTGACAACCAAAATATTGAATTATTTCCAGCTGAACCATTTCTTCAGAGATTTGGGGCTAAAAACAGGTTCAGAGAAGGCATGTCACTTAGTCAGGGCCACACAATCAATGTGAAGCCGGGCTTCTCCTGACTCCAAGTCCAATACTTTCTACTACACACAGGCTGCCCTGGTGGCCTGCTCCTCATTTCCTTAAAGATTCGAGGAAGGAAAAAAGGATATAGTCCTTACAATAAGGTCCCTGAGAAAAGCAGGGAAGAGAGAGACCAGATTCCCCCATCTCCCTGCCCATGAAAGAAGTTTAATAAAAGCATTGCACAGGAGGATTGAGGAGAGAAATGGCCAGAGACAAGTCAGTACCAAGAAGATTAGGGAGGAATGGAGATTTTTAAATCACATCTCATTTGTTGCTTGGAGATCCCTAACTTGAATGGACAGGGCTGCCTTTACCATGCAAATAATAATGAAACTATTTTAACTTCACTATTTCTTTCTAGGTGACAACTCTAAAAGCGCTTTAGAGATATCTGATAAATAACACAGAATAATAATGGGGCATGCATATTAAAAAATTTGGAAACAGGAGAAATAGTCCCTTTTGTCTCTCCATATTTTAATAAATATTTATGGCAACATGATTTATAGAGTTTGTATAATGTGTATTTACATGATGGCTGACCGAGAACACAGATACACCTGCAAAACACACAAAAGAAATCACCTGAGAATGATTTCTTAAGACATCAGTATCTGACAACCAGCAGGATGAAAAATGAAGCATGTTGGAGGTGGTTCCTAACTAATACCATGTAAGCTCACACCAGTGAGATTTTCTTGGTTACTGAGCTAAGGACCTAGAAGGCAGGCTTAGGCATTTTGCCTGGGGTTCAAAACCGGAATACTGCAGACGAATGAGTGTGCCCTTCTGAGAAGTGCTTTGTATTATAAAGGAATGAAGTCAAATTCGGACTACAGAATGCAATTGGAGAACGCATTAATCCTCCTTTCTGTTAATCCAAAGGATCCGAATACTAATGCACATAATAACATTTTAATAGCAATGCAGTGACTGTCTGCGATTAAGTCATTAAAAGCATGAAGAATTTAATCTGTTTATCATTAAAGCTTCACACAGTGGAAATCAGCAACAGAGAACCAAGAAAGAAGGACTGGGTAGGGCTTGGTCAGCCAAAGGTACTCCAGACCACTTTTATTAACTGTCAACCTATCAGCATTATTCTCTGTCTGCTGCCTATAGTTTTCCCATGAATGATTCCATCTAGTTACCAATTACACAACCAAATGTATTGAAACTAAAATATTTATTCCTAAATTTTCTTTTTAAGGACATACTACTCATCCTAGGTAAATATATGCAGCTTAATTTTATTCCTAGATTACTGATCCAAATGGAAAATTACACACACACACACTCACTCATGGAGAGAGAGAGAGACAGAGAGAGAGAGAGAGAGAGAGAGAGAGAGAGAGAGAGAGAGA
>NW_020954588.1:47779172-47837557 GCF_900497805.2 Vombatus ursinus
ATGGGGTCATTTTTTCCTTCCCTATAGCATATACTGAATAAAAAAGTTTTTCTGAGCATTGATTTTTTTAATATCATTACTGACACAACGATGTCTTGTTTTTAAGAAAGGAGAATGGATCAAAACAATTAATATCAAAGGAAAAAAATAAGGATAAAATGTAACCCACAAGGCCGCTCAGATGTGTTAAGCATAAAGGATGGGATTGATGACTTACACTGGAAAATAGCAGGAGCTTTCCTGCAAACAATAATAAAGGACTGTCTGATATTTTATTACCAGGAGATTTTATCTGTGGTTTTTACTCCATAATAAACATGTGCTTTCTCTGTTTTATCACATGCATTCAAGCACAACAAGGGAGTCTCAAGATTCAACTTAGTTTAATGTGAACAGTTTGAACCAATTTCACTAATTGTTGACTAACTCTTTCACTAATAAGTTTCTATTCTCAAGCATATCAGCTGTATTTGAAGTTCAGTGAATTCTTAATGCCTTCTTAAGAATTGTCATTTGATGAAAATGTCGAATGAAAATGGGGGCCTGTTGCAAAATATAAGATATACAAATAGTCCAAATGTGCAAAATCCAGGTGCATTATCTAATGGATGATGGAATAAAGAAAGGCTGGGTTTTTTTTTAACATAAAGTTTTCATCTGAAAATATCAGGGCAAATAATATGATGCAAAATATTGAGTAACTTCCATATTGATGACCCTTTTTAAATTAAATCAATTCGGACTTTATCAAAAACAAACATTTTTCTCCCTTGTCCTCTCTCTGTTTCTCTCTCCCTCTCTCCATATATATATGTATTATATATATATATGTGTGTGTGTGTGTGTGTGTGTGTACATATGTATATATACACATATTTTTACATTTTCTTCTTTCCCTATATTCTTTGGAAAAGAATATTTTTTAAAAAAGAATACTCAATACTAAAGGTGCAATTTTTCCCATTTATGGTAATTACTATAAACCTTTCTGAAATTTTCACAATTTTGAAACTAAAGTAGTTTGCCCTTTAAAAAAAAATTCTAGACTAGTGCTTGAGTTTCAAATCATGAACAAAAAGTTGGACAATTAACTGAAAAATAATTGTGGTGTTCTACTTTGAAGTTGGGCCCCTTACCATTTTTGCCTGTAACAGTATATTTATTTATCTCATGACATTAGCAAAGCATGTCACTTGATAGGGAAATAAAAATTTTTGGTAGTCTCCAATCATTTTTAGTGGCTGATTTTGTAGAAACCCTGGTATTATTCATATTATTTAAGAATTTAATTTTTAAAAAAGTTATATAAAATGCAATTTTGAATTCATTTTGCTACAACCTTTGTAAGGATGAAGAAAAAAATGAAACTATTTTTAAAAGTTATTGCAAGTGCCTCAGGAAAAATAGTGTAGCCAGAGAATCCTATTTCTTGAACACTCAGGGAAAAGCTGGTAAGAGTAGGAAGGCTTTATAAGCTTCCTACTGGAGGATCAGAAGAGTAGAAACTTCTCTATCACCTTTATTTTTTCCTTAGAAATTATGGTTTTTCCTAAAAGAATTTCCGCAAATGAATTCAGCTCTTTTTTTACTTCGAAGTTTTTGTCTAGAAAGGAAAATATACCCTATTCTGGTCCAAATGACAGGATGCACAATAAACAGTTTAATGATTCACTCCAACAACAGGGTAACCTCATAGGTTACTCCATTATTGATCCTTTCGTAAAAATCTTTCCTAATCATTTTTCCCCCTCAGATGGCAACATCAATTCATTTTGATGAATAACGCCCAGTTCTGCTCTGTGGGGTCTGAAAAATGTGTCACTAAATTCAGAACCAGTTTTTAATCACATGAATTCCTCACCTGAAAACAAAGAGAAAACCAACCTCTGCTACATAAAGGTGGTGTCAGATTTACTGCTTGAGGGGAGGGACCTTAGAGAATGTTCCATTTAATTCCCTCATTTTCTAGAAAACTTAACGTTCAGGGAAGGGAAAGGATGAGTCCAAAGTCACACAGGTCAGAAGCTGAGCCAAGGTTCACCTCTACGTTCTCTGATTTCAGACCCTTATCCGGCTGATATCAGGCTTTTATCCTACTGATCACAACACTGGAAATTGGTTCTGTAAGCTTTTTTTTCCAACAATTTTCCTGTCATTTTGAATGGTACTAAGGAAAAACCATGAAAATTATATTTTGAGTTATATGATAGTGCCTCAATATTTACTGTGAAATATCACTATAAGCCCCTAACTTCTAACCACTGGTTAGTGCCCGGTAAGTAGTCAACGACTAAAGCTTTTTGACCTTGGGGATGCAGTACAGTGAATACGACTAAAAGCATAAATAAATAACGATGGTCATATTTAATAAAATTAATCCCCCAATCCTATTTTTCCATACATCGACTCCATTGTCCATTGTTTTTTCCCCTCTCTCTTCCATTTTAGTTTAAGTTATTTAGTTAAAGTTACATAGCTATCTACCCTCAAATTCAATTTTCTTCAACCCCTATATGCCTATTTTTAGTTGGCACAGTTATGTAAAGCATTCTTTAGTAAAATATAATATTCCTTCAACAATCCATCGGATAGAATTGCCAAGGATTTTGATTGGTCAGTAATTGACTGGCAGTATTCTCCAATAGCATTCCTATTCTAATTCATCATACTGAGATTTCTTGGACTAAATCCAGTTAAGGCAACAATTACTCAATGAGTACCTACTATGTATAAGGCACTGATGGAGTGGAGAAAGAAGAGGAGGAAAAGCTAGAAGAATAAAGAGGAAGAGAAATAAGAGGAAGAGAAGGAGGAGGAAAAAGGGGAAGAGAAGGAAGAAGAGAAGAAGAATTAGTAGCGATGGCGTAGCTGAAATCACACCTCTTATCTGTTAATAGTTAATATGTTAATAGTCTCATTGGGGGCACCTGATGTAAACAACAACTTTAATACAAAAAATAAAACGTTTAAGAAAGATCCAAATGGTAAGAGAAAACTCTATGACACAACAGATTGCCAAATGAACAAAGCAGACAATAATCGCTCTGTAGTCTCCTAAGAATGTGAGCTCACCTCATACCGGGGTGATAAGGGAAGGGTTGTGTAGGGAAGATGGGTTTGAAGCCAGGTCTTACCAAATGGCTAAGTTCTGTCAGTTCTTCACAACACCTTTTCAGAGCAGAAAAAAGTCCACCCAGAAAGTCACATCCAACCTCCTACTATTAGTGTGAATTTTTTTTTTAAAAGAGTAAGATTCTGACAATTCTTTGAATGCCCCTAAATCTCCATGAAATTGCAAATGGCTCAAATCATTTCCAGGGGAGAATTGCTCCTATATCAGGAATGTAGGTGCAAGTTATCAGGAGACTCTCCCTCTGCCTCAGACTGAGAATAACTTTTCTTCCTTCAGAAGAAATATAGAGCAAATAAAGAAAGAAAGGTCATTAGTAATGCAACTCCCTTCTGGTAGTCTGCTTCTAAATTTCTAAATGGAAAGGAAAGTGCATTTTCATATGGATAGGAATTCTTTACAGATTTAACAGTTTAACAAAAGAAGAGGACTATGGGACTGCCTGTGGATTTGTTTCCCCAGGTATGGAAAAGAAATTCTCTCTTTAATGACATATCTACACTAGCTTTAGAAAAAAGTTTTCTGTTCTGATACATTAATTTGATAATTGAAGGGGACTGGCTTAAGCCATTATGTAGCTGTCTTACCAATGTAACCAATGCATCATAATTCACTTAATGTCTAAAGAAGAGAGCAGGAAGAAAGTAAACATCAATGTAGAGTCTACTATGTGCCAGGCACTGTGTTAAGCACTTTACAAACACGATCTCATTTTCTTTACACAACAACCCTGTGAGAAAGGTGCTGTTATTATTATTCTGATTTCATACTTGAGGAAACAGGGGCAAACAGAGATTAAGTGATTCACCCAAGGTGAATTAAGCTAGAGAGTTTCTGAGGTTGGATTTGAACTCAGGCCTCGCTGACTACAGGCCCAGCGCTTTATTCACTGCACCGCTTAGCTAGCTGCCTCACAAAAGAAAGATGTCTACCTAGAGCCTATTGAAATCAGGTGCATTTCACACAGTAGCTACTATAGTTTGGAGGTAGTAAAACAGAATAATCTCAATCAGTGTGTTGGTAAAATCAACACATTTACAAACCAGGCAGGGCAAACATCCGAAATGTTTCCCAGATTTTCATAACCTCTGAACTAGAATTGAGATGACCATTATCCTGTCAAAACATCATAGCAACCACTAAGCTTTCCGTAACAGAAGTTGGGGGGGATTGTTGCATATCTGAAGAAGAAACATTTCTACTATGTGTCTGTTGTGATGAAAAAATGTTCAAGGTGATCAATGATAACACTATGAAAATAACAATTAGAGTAATAACAAAAACTGACATTTATGCAGAATGCACATTTGGCAATATCCTTGCACAACATCTCATTGTGATTTAGTCTGCACGTCTTATATATTAACCCATTTTACAGATAAGGAAACTGAGAAGCTAAGAAAGGTCTTGCCCATGGTCACTTAGCTACTTAGTACCATCTTCATATGGAGATAATCAAAATAAATCATCTTAAATAAAATCAATCAAAATAAATCAATTGTGAGGAAAACAAGAGAATGAGTTAATATGTTCCATCTATGGGGAAAGATGGGCATATAATTCTACTAATTGCACTTAGTTAATGCTCAATATTTAGTAAAATGGGGTAGAAGATTCTGGGGAAAACCGTATAATTAGATTTCAACTATTCCTGCCTTCTAATATGTATAATTTCCTAGTCCTAAGTACCTAATCATTAAGATATACCAGTATAGGGCCAAAATAAATTAATCATTTTTTTTCCAAGAAATACAATACATTTCACTTATCACTTCAATTTTCCTGTCATCCCTATCAGAGGGTCTATGATATTATTATTCCTGAATGACAGATGATGCAGAGAAATTAAATAAGTTATTCAAGACAACAGAATGAATTAATGGTTGAGCGGAAATAGGATCCAATTTCCCTCATCCAAGGTCCTTTCCAAAAGATCTCATTATTTCCCAAGGCCTGAAACTTTCCTCCAGTTAATCTCAAAACAAAACAAAATGAAAAATCAGGAACTTAGGTAGTGAAAAGATTATAATGCGCAATTGGCAGGTTCTATTTCCTTTTCCAAATGTGTGATAAAGCTCATGGCATATCTATAAAATCACTTGAACAACAGTGAAGAAATCTGGCTAATTTATTTGTCGAATTAAGCTATGAATGTTTGCATTTTTATTCAACAAATATTGTGGACCTATTCAAGACGTATGAATCCGGGCACGATTGGTAACAACATTTAAAAATAAGATTAGGAATCGATTCTAAGGTATATGTAACACCCCAAGATAATTGCATAGTGTAATACTGCTATTCCAGCAGGCTTACATTCATTTCACAAATAGCATTTACTTGGCAGAAAGATTAAAAAGCATAGACAGGTGTCTTTAAATATGCCATCACCAACAAGAAATACGCCCTTTCCAAGCGCAAATTGTGGAGAGATCATTGTATGCCGAAATGATAAGGTAAGAAGCAAATGAAACTAGGGACTTTTTTAAGTTCAAGGCATTTTAAGCTAACAGTATGAAAACTGTTTGAGATTCATGGGAAAAAAAAAGACATTTGACCCAGAAATTTTCATTCATTTTCTCCTATTTTGTCAATTATGCCTCATCACAGCCATGAACACTACCATCTCCTGCTTATAAAGTCAATTGAATTCAACAAGTGTGCCTGGCCATTATTTGGTGAGGCAGTATGGAATAGTGGACACGGAGGACCTGGGATCAAATCCTGCTTCACACACTGACTAGATCAGTGACCCTCTGGGCCTTCATTTCTCCATCTATAAAATCAAACTCAGACTTCATAGATCTAAGAACCCTTTCCTGCTCTAAGTCTATGAGGCAGCTAGGTGGCGCTGTGGATAGAACACCAGACCTGGAGTTACACACACCTGAGTCAAATAGGATGTGGGACCCTGGGCAAGTCACTTGAGGCTGCCTCAGTTTCCTCATCTATAAAATGGGGGTAAAACCAGAAACGTACCTCCCAGCAACGTTACAAGAATAAGAGGAAATAATATTTGTAAAGTGCTTCACAACACTTAAAGTGCTATGTAAATGCTACCTACATATAATTAATATATATACATATAAATATATATATATAATTATATAACATAATATGTATATGTGTATGTGCATGTGTATGTATATGCGTATGTGTATGTGTGTATATATATATATATATATATATTAGATAGATAGATATAGTTAAAGATAAAGATAAATTATTGCTACTCTGTGGCAAGACCCTTCATTAAATGCATTCCTTCCCTGCAGACCCATATACACAGTAGGGTGTTGTTAATAATTATTCAGCATCAAAGAGAAACTAAGTACTAGAACCCAGACTCCACACCGTAAGTTGTTTTTTCTTTCAGTATAGACCCTGCCCCACTAAGACAATAAGGGTGAGTAAGTAGTCGTGATAGTTTGATCTAACAGAGTCCCGCAACCACACATTTCCATGACAACAAACACAAGAAAGACTAGAAAAGAGGACGAGCAGGCTACATTAAAATCTTCTTAGTCCCCGTGTATGATTCACTTATTCCACTAACATGTAATTTGGGGTGTGAATGTAGGGAGCAGGGTTTCTTTCTAGAGCTGTGCACACTCACCTCTTTTGAGTTTTCTGTTTCTTGTATTACAAGGTTGTTCAAAATCTGATGTTCATGAATTAGAGCAGAGAGAGTGTACAATGATAGGTAGATGGATGGATGGATGGATAGACAGACAGACAGACAGATATGGATACATAGAAGACAGATGGATAGATAGATAGAGGTAGATATAGAAGATAGGTAGAAGGAAAGATGAATGGATGGATGGATGGATGGATGGATGGATGGATGGATGGATGGTGGATGGAGATAGATAGATGGACAGACTGATAGATAATGAAAAATAAACTAAAAGGTCTTGAGTCAGTTATGACTCCTCAAATCATCTCAACTGTCCTCTTTAGGACAGGAAGAATCAGGGACCCCAACTCCTTTTATAAAATCAAGGGAGGAAAACGGTTTATAGAGCCACACAGAAAAAAGCTGATTGATACACTGAAGTATTTGAGGAAATAATATACTACACTGGAAGATTAAGCACAAAGCTCTTGAAAAGTTGTTTTTTATTTTTTAAAGATACTTCCATCAGATGGTATTGAAACCATCTTTTTGGTTTCTTCAGGCACAGTATCTAGGCACTGATAAGTAAAATATATCAGTCAATCAATCAACAAGCACTTATTAAAGGCCTACCACGTGACTAACTTTTAGGTGCTGGGTATATAAATACAAAGACTGAGATAATTCTTACTTGAAAGAATTGAACACTCCAAATTTATTTAACTGAAATAAAAAAAAAAACAAATAAAAATAACACGAGTTTATAAGGCATAATGGTGGCCAAATCTTCAAAACCAATCCGATCATCATAACATTAAAAAAAAAACTGTTTCTGTAAATTTTTTTGGTCTAATTAGTATATTCTATTTTGGTTTTTGGTTGGAGGAGAGAGGGTGCAAACCTTTGATTTCAAAACGGTAGGCAACTCCTTGTGTATAAACTCCCTCTGCACACAAAGATCAGAAACTAATTATCCACTTAGTCTTGGAGGACTTCCTGGGATCATGTAAAGCGACTTGCCTATAGCATAGGTCAGAGACGTGACTTGAATACCAAGTGTATCTCAAAGCTGATTCCAATATCAGTTTTTTAAGTTGGGGTATGTTGATTGATTTCAAGGAGGTTCATGAACTTGGAACAACTCCATCTTTATTTTTACTAACCTCTCACTCAAATTTGGTATTTCTTTTTACGATGAATGTAGGCAAAACAAAACAACATTCTGAGAGGCATTCACAGGTTTCACCAGAATGGCAAAAGGTCCATAACACAGGAAAGGTTAGGACTTCCTTTTTCATATGAGGCCCTTCCTCATGACCTCAGTTGCCTCTGTTCCAAAAACTTACACTGAAACACTCTTGCATATGTTTTATACTTAACTTATGTATGGACCAGTTCTCTGTTCTGATAGACTGTAATCTCCTGGAGGGCAGAGGCTGTTTCATTTTTATCTTTGTATACAACTCGCCTACTCCCCTTCCCCCAGCAAGTTGCTTAACACAAAGTAGGCACTTCAATAAATGCTTTGTTGACTGCCTGATTCTTAACTCCAAGCTCGGCCTTCTAGTCAGAAATTTAATATGTGTTTATTGAATTAAGTTGAACAATGTTTTAAATCAAATCAAATAAGGCCCTCCTTTTATGGAGTTTAATGGGAAAACTTGGAGAAAATTGAGAGGAAAGGAATAAAGCCAATTAAGGTTTATAAAATAAGGAGCTGGGCTACTTTCCTAGAATATAGAGGTTTAGGGGATAAATAAATATGACATTAATAATAAACAAAACTTAATCCTAAAATTAAGGTCTGGGGTTAGATTTGAGGAAGACCCATCTTCCCAGAAGCATTCTATGAGCCTGGACTAGTAGAAGCTCCTCGGTGCGGCACAACGAGGCCTTAGGTTCACTTCTCTCTACTTAAAAAACAGGGGTTTGATGTATGCCTTTGTTTCCCACGTTTGAAGACATTGAACATCCTGAACGTGGTAATTAATGATTACTCCTCCACTTCCCAAAGTCCAGAGCTTCTCTGTCTTTGGACATATGCAAAGGATTAAACAGGGATGGTCCATGATCAACTCAATAAGCTTACAGGGTGGCAAGTCTTTTGTGTAGACTCTGATTTGTATCTTCTCCAATGGCGATGAGTGGCTTGGACAGCTGAGGGTCATAGGCCTAAAGGTGGAAGAGATTCCAGAGCCTGTCTAGTATAACCTCCTGTTTGATAGCTGTTGAAACTGAGGCCCACAGAGTTGTAGTGATTTGTCCAAGGTCCCACAGGGGCAAAGGGTCAGAGGTGAGATTTGAATTTGGGTCCTCTGACAGTCCTACTATACCGTACTGTCCAGCCCCTTAGGGTTCACGCTTTGGGCTAGACTTATAAAAGGGAGTCTTGGATTGCAAACTTGGCCCTTTTCACTGTCTTCCCCTTTGGGGCCACCATGCAGAGAGCAAAGAGGTAAGAGCAGACCCCAACTCTGGGATGTAGTAATGGATGTCTTGCGGCACAGGTTCATGGGAGCTGAATGCCCTTTGACCCTCTCGGACCAAGAAGAACATTCCTAGATGCTCCCTTCCTAGACCCAGCCAAGGCATGTAGTGCCTATACTCGCTCGCAACCTTGTGGCCCTAGGAGAGGGGGGCTACTTTAGCTATTCACGAACACACGGATTCAATTAGTCCTCAAGCAGCAGCTGGCTGCCAACTTTGTTATAGTATAGTGAGGATCACTCCTCACTCTCCAGGTCAGAGATTCTGTGAATTGATTCCAGGATCCTACAACATGGGGGAGGGCACCCAATAACACACATCACCCACCCAAAAATGAGCAAAAACAGAACCGGGCACGAGTGTGCACCATTTCATTTCTGGGAGGAAGAAAAGAGCACTCACTCAAGCACCTCAGTAACCACAGATGTCAGAAATTTTGCAATACAGTAAACTTTCTTTGGTCAAAACACATTGTTTCAATAACATCCCATACTTGCTACCTAACTAAGAGTCACATACCGAATTGCCAAAACAAATAAAGAGCAGTCACAATGAAGGGAGAGAGACAAAAACTCTCTCAGAATAAATGTAGGAAAAAATGTGTCTATGTCCATCTAAATGTACACACATTCATTTAATATCACGCACAGACAGAGCAACCGGGAATCTGTCTGACTTTGCTGTATCGTGTGTGTGTGTGTGTGTGTGTGTGTGTGTGGGTGTGTGGGTGGGTGGGTGTGGGTGTGGGTGTGGGTGTGGGTGTGGGTGTGTGCTCGAGCACGTATGTGTGTCCCTAATGTTCATCTTTTGCTCTGTATTCAACGATGAGCTGAAAAGAGAACTCATTTAATTCTAGGCTTCACTATGCACATGTAACAATTAATTGAATTTCATTCTAACTGATATAAAACTGAAACTATTTTTTGTTTGTTTGTTTTCAATTACATCTGTATTTAATTAAAAGAATATATAGCATTGATACAAACATCTCAGTATAAAATATGATAAATGTGGTAGCTCTTTTTAATTATATAGCGTATCCCAAAAATTTTAGTGCAGGGTTAAAGGACTTTAAAGTGAACTACGACTTTTAGGACACTCTATCTTTCTGCTTCACACTGAAGTGATAGATTTCTCAGGTTCAGTGATGGAAATGTTTGCAGGCCAACAAGAAATGAAAAATGAACCAGTCTCATGATCTGACTTTGAGTATGAATCCATAGCATGTTCTTTGGAGAACATTAGTACCTCGTATCAGCTAACATTTAGTTTCATCATGTCTTTACTGCGAGATCCCTAAGCCCCTCCAGGTGGTGACAGCCAGCACCCCAGTTCATAGCCGAGTACCTCATACACATCCATGATATTTAGTAAACAGTGTCTTCCATTTCTGGCTGCTCACAGGAAGGCAAATGCCATCTTCTGATAATAATATTTTCTACAAGAGCTTTTCATAGATTTCTTCTAAACAAACACTACGCAGAATTTCGAACGCCAGAAAGATGAGTCTTCCTGTCCCAGTGCCTGGTGCTCTATCCACTGTACCACCTACCTGCCCCATTCATTTATTTACTTTTTCTTATCTAACGCAGAGTGAATTTCCTATATTTGCACACTGGCCTAATTTGTTGAATCTGGGGATTTAAATTTTCTGAAACATGCCAAATTACCAGTATCATTGACTGAAATAAACAGCCTGCCAGATGTCTTATAACTCCACAACAAAAGGCCTGCAGACTTTTGAAAATTAGAAACCAGGCTGTTGGGAATTGGGTTTGATTTCACAACTATATCAGCTCCAACAGAAGATGATGACAGCCATGAGTAGTGAGACATGAGACAGTGGGAACCCACAGATGCCTGCAAGAAGAGCCACTTCTCAGAAGAAATCCTTCCTGGCCAGCCGGGTTACAGAAAAAACAGCCCAGTGTCAAAGAAGACCCTGAAAAAACTGGGGGAGGGGTAGAGGAAAGCGGGTGGGGCGGAGCTGGCTACCTAGGGCATAGTTTTAATTAGTAGGTTTTTCTGGGTAATCTCAAGAATAAAAGCAGTACTAGTGAACCCCAAGAAATGTCAGGCCCAATTCATCGACTTCTCTGACATTTCTACTCATACCTCAAAATACTCAAGCAAATGAAAACCCTCAGTGAAAGGTGATGAGGCCTGTCTTCAGAACTTTAGGCACAAGCTTCAGGAGGTATTCTGACTTGGTCAAAGATCATTAGATTTGGAGAAGCCTCGGGTTCAATGCTGGGGTCTCCCACCTGCCACATTCCTTCCTGGGGCTCTCCTTTCTTTGTCTACAAAACAAGGTTAATCTCAAGAATCTTTTTTTTAGCTCCAATTTCACTGTGGTAAGATTAGATTTACCTGCTCAATTCTGAACAATTAGTTATTCTCTCCTAGGTCTGAGTTTGTACATAGAATGAATGTGATGATACTAATGAGCAGAGTACATGTACAAAGAAATAATAATATTAGAATGCTTAAAAATGCAAACTATACTCTAAAGTATCAATAAGAAGTGCCTAAATATCTTTCTAGCATTTTTAAAGAGCTTTCTAAATCATATATTTTATTTTTTTCCAAAATCAGTCATAAGGTTTTTTTTTGAACTATACAAATGGTGAAAATAAAAGATCAACCCCACTTGCATCATTCCCTTGGAAACAGAGGGTATGAGCAGAGGAGCTCATTCTACACAGCTTCTACTTCTGAGGAAATAATACATTTGAAAAAAGAGAAGATTGTTTTGCCCCTCGTCTGGATGACACAAAATGAAACACGTGGTGATGCTCAAAAAGAAAAGCTGCCACCTAATTTTCCATCTTCTAATGCTGAAGGGTCCAATGGACACTGATTTTAGTCCTCCGACTGCCTTCGAAGACACGGAAGGCTGATTCATTCCAACAGTCAACAAAAAACACTGCGAGACCATGAACAAGACACTTAATCAGTAAATATCCTGACCAGGGACTGAGTTTTCATTTTTCAATCATAGTCATTATGAAAAGTTTTTTTTTTCCCTGCCTTAAAATTCAATTACATTCTTGTTCATTTAATGCAAAGTGCTTTAATTGCTCATTAAATGTAACACCTTGATCCCTGACCCAGTGGAATCAAACAAGGAATTTGTCCATAAATCTTTTTGTTTGTTTGTTTTTAGAACAAGGAGCAGAGAGTCGAGTTGACTGGAGTGAGTGGTAATGTCTGACTGCCCCTACCTCGCTATGGGAGTGGGGAAGAAGGTATCTGAATGCCACTTCACAGATTATTCCCTGCATAAACAAGTGTTGTGACTCATAAATGGCACAAGGCCTGGTATTTGGAGTGGGTGGCTCTAGTTGTATTGCTTATGTTAATGTTGCTTCAGGGAACAGCCATACTTTCAAGGTGGCCTCCATCCAGCTTCCATATTTACACATACATTAATGAAACCATACCAAGGAAGAGGGGAAAGAAAATGAGGAGGAGAGACAGAGAAACAGAGAGGAGAGGAGAAGGGAAGGGTGGAGAAGAGAAGAGAACAGAACAGAACAGAACAGAACAGAACAGAAGAAAGCCAAAGTGAGCTTCCAATATTACAGGCCATTTAAGTGAAGCAGAAAACGCTAAGATATAAGTCCTATGTTAAATGCTGAGTGTTCATCAGACATAATTGATCCTTAGCACTCCTTAGCGCAACTAAGCAATGGACACAAGACCTTTGACTCTTAAGGTAAATTTACTGATTACAGCACAGGGGCTAGAAATACTCATCCTGCTCATTTAAATAGCAGGTTAGGATCCAATGAGACATGAAATACGTCAGCTGATTTCAGTGTTACGGGTACACATTCCACCAAAGGGTATTGGGACATCCTCTTGACTCTATTAGATAAAGTATTTTGCTTGGGGTTTGGTTTTCTTTAACAAGTTGCTCAGGCTAAAGCAGAGTCCTCACCTTAGAGCTCACCATGTGGTGATGAGGCCCTCTAGAGTGAACTAGGCTTGTCCCTGGAGGACAGGATATTGTCACGGCTGTGCTCCAAACCTTTCTCTATTGGCAGCCCTACCAGAACTTAGACTCCACTGGCATATCCATCAGAATTGAAGTTTTGCCACATTGTAGCAATATCAAGAAAAAAGAAGTTGAATCCAGCAGGGGAAAATAAGCAAGGAACTCTCCCTCCCTCCCTTCCTTCCTTCCTTCCTTTCTTCATCCTCCACTGCAATGACTCCTCTAAGTAGGCTGAATGTAGAGATGTCAAAAAGAGGATTCAAAGAATGCCACAAGACAGGCTTAGAAGGGGAAAAAGACATCAATCTCTTTTTATTTCCAAAGCCAAGTTTGAATTCTGTTGTGACCCAAAGACCAGAGGAAGAATGTGGAAACTGAACCAAGAGTCAAAAATAGTGTAGCCCATGAAAAAAACCAGTGAAGAGCTTCAGTGAGCTCCATCGCTCAGTATCAAATTCCAAAGAATGTGCTCCAGCTATCCATCTCCAACAAACGACAGCTAGACATCCTTTCAGAGCTGGAGAATGCTCTCCCCCAGGGCTCTTAATCACTGCCCACAAGCCCTAGAACAAACTTACCTTTTCAGAGCTTCTGAGGAAGATTCCTGGTGCCTGGAAGATGCCTATGTCACACAGTCATTCTCTTCTTTCCAGTGTCTTAAGAGGTGGGAGAGAGTGGCCACAATCCAACACCTGCTACTACCACTGAATCGAGCCTGGGAAGACTTTGGGGTTCCAACAGGAAGGGGGACTGAGCCACAGCCAAAGCTTGGGAAGCTTGAACAATTGAGCAGGTGTAAAAGGCATCTCAGCATCCAGCGTCCAGCGCGGGAACTCAAATAGTGGCAGCAGGGGAAGGAACAGGTCCTTCTCCCAAAAAGGCGGGAGTGGCTTAAGAAGGAATGAAGAAGGAAAGAAGGAACTGCCCACCAGAAAAGACCCTGGAAAAGGGAGAAGAGCCTTGTCATGTCACGAGGGCTACAGAGCTTTAAAATAATGGCCCAGAAACTTCAGCTGAAAGGAAGAGAACAAAGAAGGCTGTGGAAATGAGCAGTTCTAGCATTCCCTTACTAAAGCCAAAAACCTGACAACAACAGTGACTCACTCATCCGGAGTGCTCAGAGGCTCACAAAGCACTTTCCTCACAACAAGCCCACGAGGTTGGGAGTTCAAGTCTATCTTCCCCATTTAACAGATGAGGAAACTGAGGCACAGGGTTGAGGAAGTGGCTTGTCCAAGGTCACACAGCTAATATGAGAAGGGATTTCAACCCAGACCTTTGCTAATTCCAGACGTCTTTCCACTTCTTCATAGCTGCACAGCCAAGAATGAACGTGGCAGCATGCTTACTTAGATAAACTTTACAGCATACTTACTTAGTGAATGAATATGAAACAAGTGAAAAAACTCCTAGGTTCCAAAATTTATAACAAGGCTGAGTAACTTTTTCATTTTTTTCCTCCCTGGGCAAAAGCCACTTAAGGAAAAAAAGGAGCAAGGTAGAAAACAAAGACTAGGGGAGTTGAGGAAAAAAGGAGTATGGCCTAGGTGTTAAGAGAGTTGGCCTCAAAGTCAGGAAGACCTGGGTTGAAGTCCCACCTCTGACATAAACTGAGGGCTGATCCTGTGCTCTACACAACTCTCTGAGACCTTAAGTTGCAGAGAAGGTGATAACCAGTACTGGGAGAGGGGTTCTCCTCCTCCAGGAGCTCTATATATCATTAAAATAACACGTCAAGTCTTTGTCCTACAAAAGTAGAGATTATTTTAGTTGAGTTTGTTTAGGGGGTGGGATTGGGGATGAAGGCCAAGAAGAAGAGGAACATTTAATAAGTGGACTCAGCTGTTTGTCAAATAAACAAGACTGAAGAGAATGGGAAGAAAAAATGTGGAGTAAAAAGAATGCTGGATTGGGGGTCCCCAGAGCTGGGTTCAAATCCCAGCTCTGTTCCTTATTACCACTGTGACCTTGGACAAGCCATTGTCTAGCTCTGTACCTCAGCTCCCTCACAAGGAGCATGAAGTAGTTGGGCTAGATGACCTTTGGGACCCCTTCCAAGTCTAAATCAGAACCTTCTAATCAAACTTTACTGAATAAAAATAAAAATGTTTACAATATTTGTAAATTCTGCATTATGGAGTGAATGAGGGGCAAAGGGCCAGAGGAAGCAATAGAGACGAATGAAGAGAAAGATGGGGAAGGAGAGACTGCTGGGCAGAGAAGGAAACACCAAACAAAGCGGTGGAAGGACAGAGGGAAAGAGGTTAAAAAGTAGAGGAAAATGGAGAGAGAGACAGTCAACATGTTGGAAGGAACTAGTCATATCAATAAGTCTGCTATCTTAGGATGTAATATCACTTGGAACTCAATTAGCCAGTTTTCCTAATGCATTCAACTCCTCTTTACTGTTCAAAAGTTCACTCTCCCAACAAGAAAATAAGATGGCTCTGTATGTTTGAAATACCTCACTCACGTGTCCTGCTGACAAATATCGCCTTCAGCATTTGGTCCATGTGCATAGAGAGTTGGCCTCAAAGTCAGTAAGAGGTGGATTCAAGAACCCACCTTGGATACTTTTGTCCTTGCAAAAGCATGACGTCTACAAAAGAGGCAGTTTTCAGGGCAAAACCTCCATTGGGTTCAGAAAGACACTGAGAACCAATGAAATTCTAAGCAACAAAACAATTATGCTACACCTTTTAAGGAATGACCTATCATTTCAAATAGGGAAAGAATTTTGAATTATTCATTTTATCTATTTTTTTTAATTAGGCAATACACATTCGGATGATCTGGTACAATGGGGAGAAGAATGGCTCTGAATTCAAATCCTCTATCATTTACTCTACTCTCTAGGTGGCCATGGGTCAATCACTTGACTTCTCTGAAATAGTTTTCTCATCTACAAAATGAAGAAATTGGACTAGCTTACCTTTTAGGTCCCTCCTCTCCCTGGATTTATGTTCCCCCAAACTCAAAGGTTTATTTTGTGGTAATGTTCCAAATTAAATATAAAAATGAAAGATATTGCAATTGATTCTTTCATGGGTGGTACTTTGGATGAGAACAGAACTAGCTATTCAGTGCCAGAAATCCAACTAGTAATTTCTAAGTTTGTTCTCACACAAGCCATGCTAGTCTTGTATGGTGATTAAACATCACAAAGTCACTTTACTCAGCAAAATATACTGAGCAGCAGGTTGGGGATGGGGGAAGGAAGACTATTACTGTGTGGCAAAGTATGGGTTAATTAACTAATAACTCAATACGCATGGCATCTGAAGAATGGCTTTCCTTGATTTCACAAAGAGAGGTATCTGGCATACTTATCTGATCAATGTGTAAGTATTAAATGAATTCCCACAAGGTTTACATGCATGTGGAGATGGAGATGCTAAATGAAATCCAGGTGACAACAAATATCATCCTGATTCTTCAAGTGTCTAAAAACCATCCTTAAAATGAGTTGGTTTCAGGAGGCTTTATGTGGCCATGGGGAGCAAGAGGTCCATCCTAATGGCTGCTCTAATCAATCTATATCTTAGTAAAATGACAACAAAATTCTGTAGACTCCAGCAACCTGGAGCACATGAATCTCCATTAATTCCTCATCTCCCCCAACTGATAGGCTAAATGCTTGGGTGAACGAATGAAAATTGTATTTGGTCTCACTCGACGAAGTAGCTTGTATATTGCATGTATAATGCACTGGGGATCATGTTATTCTTTGTATCTGTGTATCCAGCACCTAACATAGTAAGCAAAGAATAGGTGATTAATAAATGCTTGTTGATTAACTGATTTGTCACAAATTATAGAATTCTAGAGTCAGAAGAGGTCATCTGAGATTTTTATCTTACAGCTTGGGAAACTGAAGCCTGGAGAACTGACACGATTGTCTAAGATGGAGCATGATGTAGAGGTAAGGACCAAGGCACCAGGAACCAGACACCTGGTTTCAGGTCCCCGCTCCACTTTTCAAAACTTGGGTTGACTTGGAAAAGTCACTTTGCTCCCGGCTTCAGCCTCCTTGTCTCTAAAATGATGGAATTATATGAAATGATCTTGAAAATGTCTGTATCGTTATATCTTATGATACTTACAAAATGGATACTTCCAACTTCCCACGATTTAGGAAGCATATAGTTAATGAGCTGCTAACACCAACAATAACAAAAAGAACCTCTCAAATGAACAGCAAGAGAAGGCAGCTAGAAGACTGATGATAAACAGTAACCCACTTCTCATTTCAATGACCCATCTCAAACACCTCATCTATTTCCTGTGAGAACTCTCCTTCAGTTAAAACAACGAAGTCTACCTGTCAATTCTCCTGAGCTTCTTCAGCAGAATCATGCCTCTTCCTTACATGAAAATGACATAATTTACGATATTGGCAAAAAAGCAAAATACCTTTCTCTTTTTGCCCCTAAAGAATTGCCCTCACAAGAAGTCAAGATAGTTTCATTGTCTCTCTGAACCACGTGAATAAAAAATGTACAGCTACAACGATCACATAGAAGCTATTCATTGACACAACATCCTTCACTTTGAGATCCCTCAAACATCTCGGCCATGAGCTGTACAGGATATTGATTTGTGAGTAGTATTATTCAAGCATAATAGAGGGATGGTCAAATATACTAAAATTATCTTTTTACTCTAAGACTAGACATCATGAGTTATTTTTTAGTCCCTTCTGAAGCCACCACTTGAAAGCCCTGACCCATCAGCATCTTATCATACTGACTCCCCAATCATAGACCTGATTCACTCACCAGCATCCTTTAGCCACCTCCATGCTTTATCTTCAAGATATAAGATACGGCTTCCTCTCGCCAGGGTGCCATGTTAAGGATCCAGAAGGTGCCCCTGAACCCATCTCCCGAGTGGCTGCTGCAGTACCAAGAGTAAAGGATATGCCAGGTCAGCCACTTTCCCTTGGCCAGCAAAAGGAGAAGCAGCAGCAGCAGCAGCAGTAGCTGGGGCAGACTGTCCAGACCCACCTCCTTGCAGGATGCTAGCCAAAGCAATCTTGTTTACCTAGAGAGACTGTACATGTTCTCTTGTACTATTTCCCAAAATAGTCCCAAACAGGTGCTTCCCTTTCCCCTGATCATGCTGGAAATCTGCTCCCATGTTAATCTGATAGGTACATTGCTATTAAAGAAACCACTGCTACTAGGAAAATTCTGAGCATGTTTCAAGTTTCAGTTATTTGAAGGAAACAGCCAGGAGAACATGATTTTTTTGGCATGCAAGTGGAAAGAACGGTTAACTTCCTATTAATGGAAAAAAAGAAGAGGCCCTTTCCATCGAGGCAACCATGATACCACAATCATTACTTGTAGCACTTTGCTCAGGGCACTGTGACTACTCTGTCTTTGTGGTGAAGAAGCACTTGATAGAAACGTTCAAGTTGTTGCCATGTTTTGCCACTCCTGGGATATAGGTTAGCAGCAAGCATCCGAATCTTTATCTTACTTGAAGACAGGGACTGGGGAAAGATTCCTTCGCTCCTACATTTTGCTGCCACTCTCATGTTATCCATTTAAGACTTCTTTTGTCCGTGGCACTGAATTCGTTGGGCAGCTAGAAGAATATGGTGGGAAAACAAAGCAAAACGTAACAGTTTTTAAGAAGGCATTGTCTCGACTCACCGTGTGACACTACGTATTTATAAAAAATAAAAGAGAAAAAGACAAGCATGTTTGTTCAAACAAATCTCTAGAGAAATTTAAACCTAAACCATCAATTGGAGGACAAGGGGACTGGACGGGAATCAAGGTAATCACTTCACCAGTCAAGAAGTTATTGGGGTTGGGTGGGGAAGGGCAGCTAGGTGGCACAGTGGATAGAGCACTGGCCCTGAAGTCAGGAAGACCTGAGTTCAAATCTGGCCTCAGACCAAACACTTGACACGTACTAGCTGTGTGTGACCTTGGGCAAGTCACTTAACCCAGATTGCCTCACCCAAAAAAATAAATAAATAAATAAGAGGTTACTGGGGAAAGAATGTCAATATCAAGGAAATCCCGTCTCCTCAGTGGAGGGATGTGACTCCTCATCAGCAAGACAGAAAAAGCTAGGTCCAAATACTTTGAGGGCAATGTAGTTGCAAGTGGTATTCCTCAATGTATTGACCTCATGGTTTCAATATTAATTGGCATCCCGATCTTGTTTTTCCTATATCTCAGAGTTGGCTTTGCTGAGGATTGCCTAAATGAGAAATGATTTGCATAACTGAGAATTTAAATCTGGTAAAACCACTCAAAGAATTTCTCCCTCTACTTTTCCTTTTGTGGAAGGGAATGGAAATCTGGTTGGACACAAAGGGGTTGAGGCATCCATTCAGTCTCCAAAGAAGGATGTGACATCCCATAACCACCCCCTTCACTCACTGAAAACAAGAAAACTTGTTTAAGATTGATTGTGTAAGAACAAGCCCAGGGCGACAACCTGAAGAAAATGATTGGTGCAACTCTGCTGACCTGCTTAATGACTAAATAAATGGAAAGTATTACGTGATCCTTTAGCTCTTAGTGCTAGTGGCCAATCTCAACGACAAGACTGTTTCAGAGGTGTCGAACTACACAGATGGAGGGGCTTTGTTCATACGGGAGTTCACCGCATCAGGGAAATTACAAGTCCAACCTTCAGCCCTCTTCCTATATGATCCCTACGTACAATCCCTACAGAATCCCTATGGCAATGATATCAGTCACACTATATTATTAATAAAATATTCATTTCCATATCAATGAGTCTATGCTTACCATTCATGTTCTGGGACCCCAAGATGCTCCCAGAAGCCTTGCAGTGAACTGATCACTTGGACTTTATAATTGCATTTGTTAAGGGTACTCAGGACTTCTACTTTCAGGACGCCCACAAAACAAAACCAGACCATTGAGGATCTCAGAAAATGCTGTAATAAACATGCTTAAATGGACATTTAATATAGAATCTAATGTCCCTTCCCTAATAATAACAATAATACTAATACTAATAGCAGCTAATATTTGTCTCACAAACAATATCTCATTTTATTCTCATAACAACCCTGTGAGGGGTTATCATTATCCCCCTGTTTGGATGGGCAAACTGAGACTGAGAGAAATTAAGTGAATTGCCCTGCCAGGTTCACAGAGTGAAGTAAGTATCTGAGGGTGAGTTTTAAAGCAGGTCTTCCTGACTCCAAGTCTAATAATATCTTATCCATTACTTCACCTAACTGTTTAAGCTTAGAAGGGAGTTTCATATGCCCTAGGAGAAACACACAGAAAGCATATAGATTGAGATACCTTGGGGATGAAGATATCTGTTTGGAGACACTGGTACCCTACAGACTCTTGGGTGAGCTTGATTCAAAATCTCCAAAGGCCGAAGAGATTTTAGTCGGAATTCAAAGTAAGTCCATTTAAGACCTCCGTGGCAAAGCTCAAGTCATTTGGATAATGCCAAAACCTACTCACCTTTTTCACCTGGAAGAGAGCCTAACCTTCTGGAATCACTGTGAGTTTTCTCTATTTGACCTACATCCCTAAAGCTGAACTTGAGGTTTGGAAGTCCCAAAGCAAAGAAATGAGTCAGGACCTAACCACAAGTCATAGGGCACTCCTAGGAGATGTACCTAATGATTCTGGATTTAGATGTCTGGTGGCCTGGAGTTAGCGAGAAGAACATGGAATGTATTACTCATTACCTTTATGGAAAGAAGATGATAGCTATTGTTTTATGGAAGTTCTGGACAATCTTGTACAATTCCTGGCATTTATAGAATGATCTAAGATTTACAGAGGGCTTTATCTCTCTGAGAACAACCTGAAATGCAGGTTACATGGAGATTAATACTCCCATCTTACCAATAACAAAACTTCTTATTGGGATTCTCTGAGAATCAGAGATATTGAGCATCTTCGCCATGTTCACAAAGCTAGTGAGGGCAGTGGGATTCAAACTCAATTCTCTCCTGACTCCAAAGCTAGTACTCTTCCCACGAAAACTTTCTGCCTTTTCTTCCGTCTTGGATGCCTTTTGTGAAGTTGATACAATATGCCAGCCAGAGGACTCAACTGAAAGGCCAAATGATCTCCCATCCCAGCCCAAATGCTGAATTAAAGCAAAATTACTCAGAAATCAGTTTTCTTAAGAAAGAGCATATCCTTAAGAAAGGATGGTATAAGAGAGAAGCTCAACCCACTTGCACCCGGTAGTCCAAGTTCATAAAGAGCAGCTGATTTTGCTCCTTCGCCTGTCTCTGGTAGCGAAGGGCCTTAGCCTGGTTCTGGTTCAATAGCAGGAGGTATCAATAATGGGGAGAGCCATCAACAACATTCTGAGAAACTATTTCTTGATAGAGGATGTTATGACAGAGCTGACAGTAAAAGGTACACCGTGCAGCCCCGGAGGAAGAGGGGGACAGTAAGAAGACCTCTCTCTGCCTGACGGACATAGACTCCTGCCAGCTGCATTTGACTTGGTGACCCTTGAACACAGCCAGGAAGAACCATGTTAGACAGAAGTTCTAAAGCCCCCACATTCCTAAGAGGGAAAGGGTGCAATGACTTCTTCAGCTCATTATCCTCAGGGCACTTGGGAACTCACCGGTTCTACTCAGTGTTGCTCTACAATGTGGTATGATGGGACAGCCAAGTGGTACACTGCACAGAGTGCAATGCCAGGTCAGGAAGAGCTCTCCTCAGTTCAACTCCAGCCTAAGACATTTACTAGCTGCGTGACCCTGGGCAAGTCATTTAACCCTGTTTGCCTCAGTTTCCTCAACTGTAAAATGACCTGGAGAAAGAAATGGAAAACTACTGTTGTATCTTTGCCAAGAAAACCCCAAATGGGGTTACAAAGAGTCAGATACGAGTGAAATGACTGAACCATAACAATAACATGGGGAAAGTAGAGACTCTAGGTTCAATGACACAAGTTCAAATTCCATCTAGAACACTTATTACCTATGAGACCTTGGGCAAGTCACAACCTCCTTGAGCTTGAGTTATGAGTGGTTGGAATAGATAGATAGATGATAGATGGAAAGACAGATAGGTAGATGAATAAATAGATGATAACAGGGCAGGATAGATAGAATCAATGATAGGACAGGATAGATAGAGAGATAGATAGACAGACAGATACATAGATAGATAGACAGACAGACAGACAGATAGACAGACAGATAGGATAGACGGAAAGAGATTTTTAAAAAGCACTTTCTGAGGATTCACTATGGAGCCTCTCAGCCAGGCCTTGTGATAAGCAAAGTAGATATAGATAGAAGCAAACAAGATGGTTTGATTCAATTTTGAGAGTTCTTTACCCTGAAGCGGCCAGTTTCATGTACATATGGAGCTGTCAATCTCACTTGAGAAGTGTGCACCAGAGAGGAAATATCTCCTATTTATTATTTCTGTTAGAGATGTGACTAGAGTCTCAAATCTCT
The DNA here is from genome assembly GCF_900497805.2 of Vombatus ursinus. Lineage (NCBI taxonomy): Eukaryota > Metazoa > Chordata > Mammalia > Diprotodontia > Vombatidae > Vombatus > Vombatus ursinus. Next base: position 47,801,860 of record NW_020954588.1, read on the forward strand.
CTCTTTTTTTTAATAAAGAGAAGGAAAATCAAGGGCCTCTGTGTTTGGACCTCCTCAAATACAGTGGCCCAGAGGAAGGACTCCTACATTCGGGAGAGAGAGGGTGGAGCTTCTGGTCCGTTACCTCTGTGACCTTGAGTAAGTTATTAATCTTCTCTGGGCCTCGGTTTCCTCATCTCCAAAATGGGAGGTTGACCTAGATGGCCTCCCAAGTCTTACAGCTCTAAATCTATGATCTGATGATCCAGGATTGCTACTATTAGCTGGAATAGAGGATTTTAGCAATTTCTCACGTAAAACTCCTTCCACCAAGGCACATAAACAACTCTTCTGCAATTGATAGTTTCAGAGAGTAGCCTGTGACATTCCAGATAAGTGACTTACTCAAGAACACACAGCTAGTACGTGTAAGTAGCAAGACTTGAAGCCAGCCCTCTCTCCACTATGCCAACCTGCCTCTTGCATCGCTATATACTGTGGGTCATACCACAAGGGGCATACATTTTTTGCTTAGTAAAAATCCCCAATGACCTTGCCAAGGAAAATAAAGCAAAACAAAGACATGGGGAGGGGAGAACAGCAAATGCAATTCCATTAATATTTTGCCAGAATATTTAGGGATTTTTCTTTTACATGTTTTCTATGAATTGCCTAGAGGGAAATGATCATATTTGTAGAAATATTCACTAAAATTGAAGTGGGAGTGGAGGGCGAAGGAGGGGGGGGGAGGAAGATGAGTAGCTCTCTTTAGTCAAAAGGAAAAGGCATGACTCATAATTTTCAATCCCAACATGCTTCACATCTAATTCAAGATGTTTGAGTCACTTATTTTATTTTCCAACATATATAACTGGTTCAAGGTTTAGTTTGTTTTGAAGAAAATACTTTTCACTTATCCATGTTTTAACAGTTTTCACTCAAGGCAAGTCCATGGGGTTAATGAGAATGAGCCAGTCCTTTATTTTTTCAGGCTCTTCTTCATCCACCATGACAGGCTCCCTCTACTTTTCCTTCTATCTATTCCTTCCACAAACTTTCTATTTGGCTACTTTATCTAGTCAGTCACATTCTGTTTTTAGGCCGGGGCAACTCCTCGAATTCTTTCTTTCCGCACTCACACTTCCAATTCCACATTCCTGTTTTAAATACTTCTTCCTTTTTTTTTTTTTGTTTCTGGCCTTCCAGAAGTGACTAATCTTCCTGTTATTCCACTCTGTCAGACTTTCCTCCCCGATGTTCTTGTGGGGTTGAGGAACACTGACTTTTCAGCAACTTCTTCAGGAATTTTCCTTCCACTTCATTCATGCTACTTTTTTCTATTTTCAGCTTTTGAAAACAGCCAGTGTTTATTTGCAAACTTTTTTTGGTTCACTTCTTGTACTCGTAAGAGTGTACAATCAGGCCAAGTCAAAATACCACCCCTTCTTTCCACTGGAATGATTCAGGGATGCGTTTGTTACCCAACAAGTCAGGTTGGGCCCAAAATCTGGGAATGTCAGAAGCTGGAAGTAGAAGAACACAGTTTTCATTTCCATTCCCTGATAAGGAGCTCCAGGAGAGAAAACACAAAAAGCCTTTATTCAGGGATCTCTTTCTCCCTACAATGCCACTTTTACTTTATGAAATGCACCTTAAATTGACTTCTAGAAATAATATATAATTTATGTGTGCAAACAAACATTTTTTTTCAACATAATACTCAACCTTTTATGCAATATGCTCTGATTCCAAGGTGTTTGCTCTGTTTTCAAATTTTGCTTTCAACTTTCTCCAAATGAACCTGGAGAGTATTTTAAATGATTTAAACCTGGAGGATAAAAGGACTATAAAAAGCTCAAATAGTTTTAAAAGGGGGAAAAATCAGAAATAATTTTAGGAGCAAAAAATTGCTATTTATTTCAGTTACTCTGTAACTTACATCATGATCGTGCAAGGCAATAAAGCCATCACAAAAATTAACATCCTATGTTTCCATAGTAACTTTCTATGGAAGAACTCAAAATTCTTTCACATCCATTATCTTCCAATGTCTTTTATAAAAAGGAAAGTCCCAGAGTAGTAAAGCCATTTGTATATCCACAGTAAACTCAGAGAAATTAGGTAGAAGAGTCATAGGGAAGATCGAAAAATCAAAACTTACCAAAAGAAAAACAGCAAGAATAGGAATGAGAAATTGAAAGAAACTCAGTCACTTTTCATAAAATTAAAAGCCAAAATGATTGCAGATTATTTGCTTATATTAAAATAACATAACATTTTTGGATCAAGATCGGTTGATTTTTTTTAAAAAGACTTGGTTAGAGGTAGGGCTTCCCCCAATATCCTCTCTTCCTCTTAATTCTTCTAAGGAAAAATGGACTTCCCTCTTTTGCTAAAAATCATGCCAGAAATATATTAATAGGTCTTTGTCGGTAACCTACTAAGAAGAGCCTTGGATTTGGAGTCAGAAAGCTTAGCTTAAATGTATAGGTGTGTGAGCATGGGAAAATTATTTAATCTTCCTGGGCCCTAGTTTCTTCTATTTCTAAATACTAAAATTTTATTAGGGAAAAGGGTTTTGAAAGTTGGAAATAGATCCTTCAATTTTTGATGATGATATCTGGGAGTAAAACTATGGATTCTGGGGGGAAAAACCCCCAACATATCCATGGCATTAATGCAAAAGATGATACTATATTGCACATACAATTGGTCTGGTTGGATGTGACAATTCTTCATTCATTAAATGCCTTGTATAAAAGATTACTAGTTCATACGAACTAGGATGACAGATTTGCACATTTAAGCATCTTTAGAAGTCATCTTGTCCAACCTCTTAATTTTACAAATGAGAAAACTGAGGCCAAGTGACATAGCAGAGGGAACATGATATCTGTATTCAAGTATCTAAAGGGTTGTCCCATGGAAGAGGGAAAACACTTGTTCTATTTTCCCTCAGAGGGCAGAATGGGGATTTATGGCTTGCCAAAAAGAAAGTTTAGACTTGATATAAGTTTAGCTCTGATAACAATCAGAGCTGTCCAAAAGTGGAATAGTCTCCCTCAGGGAAAACTAGGTTTTGTCCTCAGTGAAAATCATTTGGGCAAAACTGGACCGCTATTCCTCAGACATGTCTTCTGTGGATGGGATGGCCACTGAAGGCTCTTTCCATACTCTAAAATTTTAGGCAATTCTTTGCCAGGGTAGTGACTTTTCCAAGGTCACACTGCTAACAAATAACAGAGTCAAGACTGGAACCTGGATCCTCTGACTCCTACTCAAGCACTCTGAACAATACCACAAGCTCCCATGCCACTTCTTCCAGGATGCCTTCCCTGATCTCTCTGGGCAGAGGGACAACTTGGCACAGATAAGCGCATTTATCACCTATTATTTTTTAAATTACTGTTATTGATGCAAATTTATTTTTTCTTCCTAGACAAAGAAGGCAGGGACCTGTTTTCTAAATTTGATATCTCCCTGAGCACTGAAAAATGCCCCTGCTAGAGCACAGGGATGTGCATACATTAGTCACTTAATGACGTTGCTTGAATTGAAGGGAATTACAGTGACAAGAGAGATGAAGAAATAGTTGTGAACTGGCAATTACAAAAGAAAATAGACCCTTTCTCCATGGCCAATGGTATCATTTCAAGAGTGGTATTCTTTTTTTTTTTAACCATTAATAAACTATTAGTAAAGTAATTGTTACATTATGGGACTTAAATTCCACATTTGAGAAATTGAAAGCAGTAACTGAGTTAAGGTACATTCTCTCAGTCAACAAAATACTTTCAAAATACACAGATTAAAAAAAAGGAAAGGAAATAGCAAGGCCCAACACTTTCACTAAAAGAGATGACAGGGAACTGAGAAGGATTGACATCTCCATCTGGTTCGATACACATCCCACCTTGTCACTCAAACCTTTCAAAGTCCTGAACAAAAATATTTCAAGGGACTTAAGTATTAGCTTCCTTCCAAAGGTGTGGGGCTGAAGGAGTTAAAACCCAAGGAAGGGAAAAGATACTGGGAGAACCCCAACAATAACCTCTCCCCTCGTCTGAATGTTGCCCAAGGCCATGGCCACTCAGATACACCTTGTAACATCGTCCTCGTTGTTCCCTGCCCTAGTTACCAAGTGAAGGCTGACTCATGAGGAGCATGTGACTTGGGAGAAACGGCAAAGTCTCCAACAGACACACGCACATGTGTCCAAATGAAGCAAGTCGCCTTGAAGTTGATATTCCACTGAGAGAGGTTCTCTTGGACTGAAATACACAGGGCTATGGCCAACAGGCACTGCGGTGGGAGTCGGGAGGAGATATAGTTGATATCTGTACATCATCATATCTGCATTCATCAAGATGCTTTTCTCTGCAGTGTGAATTTATTCTTTAAATAAAGGCAAAAGCATTCTTTGGATCTGGAAGTCAACACGGTACAGTGGAGAGGGCACCGGATCTGGACTCTGGAAAGCCGGGGTTTGAATCCTGCCCCAGACACTCACTAACTGAGCAAGTCACTTAATGATGATCATGAGAAAGAAAATGATGATGACAATGATAATAATAATAACAAATAACTAAGATTTATACAGCATTTACTATGGACCAGGCACTGTGCAAAGCACTTTATAAATATTATCTCATTTGGTTGTTCCAACAACCATAGGAGGTAAGTGGTATTATTATCCTCATTTTACAAATGAAGAAAATGAGGTAGTAGGAAGGTAAATCATTTGCCCAGAGTCAAACAGCTAGTAAGTGGTTGGGGCAGGATTTGAACTCAGGTCTTCCTGACTCCAGGTCTGGCCCTTCATTCACTAGCTAAAAGAGAGATGACCCCAAAGCCAGGGAGACACGAATTTCAGTCCTGCCTCTAACAAATACCGGCTATGGGACTCTAGGTAAGTCACAACTTGTCAGTGTTCTAGGCAAACTCTCTTAGACTTAAAATTGCAGAGGTGTGTCCCTATCCTGGTGGGAGTTTCTTCATCAAGAAGTTTCCTATGCCAAAAAAATCACAGGTCCAGGTCCTAAGCCCTATGCCATGGTGCCTAATATCAAATTTGATAGAAAATTTAATGGCAATATAAAGTGAGGTGTCTAGTAATGAGGCAAACTTATTTTTTTAATTGGCCACCTGCAGCCCCCCTCAAAACCCTTTCTCTTCTCTGAATCCTGTGACAGCTAAATTGATCTACTCACGGGACACAGTGTTCACTTCTAACGATTTTGTGCATAATTTTGCCCTTTTTATGATGAGGGAGGTTTATAGCCGTTGAATCCCCCTTATTGAACGTAAGCTCCTTGAGGACAAGAACTGGTTTTTTTTTTTCCTTTGTTTTTGAATCCTCAGTTCCAAGAACTTGGTGGGGGCTTTATTCCATGCTTATTAAAAGGGATTGTGTTAGTTGGTTCTCTGCTATTGGCTTCTCTCTGTGACTTATTTGTTGTGTCCTGGTTCAATAATGAGTCTCAGTTATAATGCTTTGCTCAGAGGAAGAATAACCTGCTGGAAAATGGTCTACTTTTAAAAGAGTTTCCAGGAATCTACAATAATGGGGAGAAAACAGAGATGACTGCCCAATAAATAAGCCTGTGCCTCTCTGCTCCCTCCCCACTCTGGCTAACAAACACTAACAAGTCTCCCATCTGATGCATCTGCTCTTTTTTCTGCCAGATATCTGCAGTCACTATTTCCTAATATGTGAGATTTGGTGACAGTGAAATAGATCTCCTGGTCTTCCAGTAAAACAATTCAAAACAAGATGTGAAGGGCTCCTTAGTGGGGACACTTTAGGCTCCTGGGATTTTCCTTGCAGTGAGGCTCATTGATCACGATGATAATAACTGTGACTGTGGGCCTGAGGGGAGTTCACCCAGCCAGCAGTTTCTTCATGATTATTGCTAAATCTCTCTCTTCTTTGGAAATCCATTTCATCCTTAACAAAGCATGAACATTTTAAAAGGAACGCAATAGCCTGATTTCCTCGTGGAGCAGAAGGCTGCTACAAACTGTTGGCAGATATCAGCCAGGATGGCTCATTGAACACTGGTTCTTAATGCTGGAGTGAGTGGCAGAGACTTGGTTACCAGCTCTCTAATTAGTCTGCTCCAGCACTTCATGAGATCAAAGCATTCCATGTCTGATCCTCTCTAAAGATGGTCCTATCCAGAGTGGATAATTGTGATCCCAACTAGGTATTGCCTTATTCAGGCCCCTAGTACTAACCTGTGATGACAGGAGGGTGGTATTTTGCATAATCTAAGAGGTTTGTTTTCCAGATCTCTGATCAGGCTTTTTCTTTTTTTAAGCTCAAGGGCAAGGCTTTAGGTATTATTTGTTTTAGCAACTTCAGAAGCAATTCCACTGATGGAGACAAACCTTAGATTGCTATTGAAATCAGAATATGCTGAGATTTGAGAAACCAAACAGTGATGGGCAAAGGGGGAAGGGAAATACCCTACAAAGAGGCCAAGTTCCTCTTGTTTTTCGTGTGGTTAATACTACTCTAATGATAACAAATACAACCACCGCAGCTTTTGTCTACCTGCCAAGAGCTTACCTCTCATAACAAACACCAAAGGTTAATTAATATCCCTCTTCATCTTGTCAATAGAATCCCTGGTATCTGGTAGTATCATCTGCTTATATGATGCTCTAGAAAAACAAATATCCCTCTTGGTGAAAGCCAACTGCTTCTACAATAAAGCACTTATAATGGGCACGGAGTAACTAACTTGACCAAAATTAAAATGGATTAAGCTACTGGAAACATCATTTTGTTGTTTTCTAATGTGGCATTGACTATGGGCAGCCATCAAGGTAGAACAATTGATCAATTTCTCATGTGCTGCCCATACAAGATAACTCACTTACACACACCATGGTAGGATTCCAAATATGGTAGTGCTCCAGAGACATAAAGTCAGGCAGGCCACCACGCGGTCAGAGGAATTTAACCAGACTAGACAGGTCATAAAATCTGTGTGTTGTTAAGAATACCTGTGGGGTAACATGTCCTCGTGGAGTGAAGTCCAAGTTTAAAGTCATGATCTGCCTCTGATGAAACATCTATGTGATCACAGGCAAGTAAATCACTTAACCTTTGATGAACCCCCGGCAATTCTCTAAGACAATAACTTTTTCTTTTAGTGTAATAACTTTTTCATGTCACTGTAATTTTTGAACATATACCTTACTACTAACCAAGGGCTTATCCCTTAAAAACAAAAGAAAGAAAAATATTAGTTCAGAAAAACTAATCAACACATTGAACTCATCTTGACAGCACATTCGATGTCCCAAACCTGTAGTCTCCCACCTTTGCAAATATCGAACACTGTAACTAAAAGATGAGTTGCTGCTGATTCCAACAGGTACATGGATTTCCCATAATGGGATTTCCCTCCACGAAGGAAGCTGGGCATCTGCACCAAAACCAACCAACCAACCAAGAAAAAGAAGTCCCAAGACAACCTTCAATAATTAGCTCTGTGGTGCTGATCCAAAGTTCTCAATTATATTTATTACATGACAAGGAGCATTTCTGAAGGTCATTTGAAAAGCCTGAAGTTTCTGGCCTCAATTAACAGGTTGAGTAAATACACTACATTCTGCACAACATACCATCGAGGGCATCTTAGTGTTCAATCAACTGAGTGAACACTGAATCGGGAAATGAGGGACTCTGCAGCTTTGGGCAAGTCCCTTTCCCTAGGCATCAGTATCCTACTCTTTAAAGTGAGAATGCATAGCTTAAGACCTAGAAGGGTCTTACAGACTCTCTAGTCCAACTCTCTCAATTTAAAGATGAGAAAAATGCGACACAGAGTGAGGCTAAGTAAGTGACTTTCCCAGGAGCAAACAGTTATTAAGTATTCAAGGTGGGATTAGAACCCAGGCCTTCCTCAGTCCAAGTCCAGTGCTCTGGTTACTATACTGTGAACTACTACCTAGGCAGAGACTAGACAACTTCAAAGGGCGCTTCAGGCTCAGGGATTCTATGAGTTGAGCTGTCCACCATGTTTTTCAAAGCATTTTCAGGGTTCTGTGGTCTCTTAATATTCTTTTTGGTGGGCTAAAAGATGTCAGTGCCTCAATAACTCTTCTGGAAAGGGACAACAGATATCAATGGAATGACCCCAATCTGTTCATGTCCCCCTGATAACCAGAGCAAAAGATTAACAACGAAAGAAGGCGAGAGAACCCGGGTGGGACCTTGGTTTTAAGGAAAACAATCATTCAATTCAGCCAATCAGGACATTCACTAAATATTCATTATTAACAGGCTTAAGTTCAAAAGAGAAGTGGAATGTGTTACACTATAGACTCCTGCAATTATATTTCTTCAATAGATCTTAGGGGACAAACTAATGGAGATTTAAAGACAGGATTTCAGAGATCATCCAGACCAATTCTCTCATTTTATCAATGAAGAAAAGGCATCTCACAATCAAAGCAAAAAGGAGTGATCTTAGGACACGTAACTGAACTTGCCTAGACTTGTTTTCTCTGAGGGCACTGGACAAGATGATTACAAAGGGCCCTTCCATCTCTCAGGCTCTACAACTATGACTCAAGAAAATGCTGCTGGCCAACTCGGAAACTGATGAAAATATTCCATCTCTCAAAAATGATAAGAACAGTCCCCTTGGCCTTTATTCTTTAAATCGCCGGGGAAAGCAAATATCAGCAGTATCACTCAATACTAGAATGAGGTTTCCATAGAGTTAAATATGAATCACAGAAAATGAAAGTTGGAAGGGGCCTCAGATATCACCTACTCCGATTTTTACATAAATAGAAACTATCGACTCTGCAACATACCAAAAACGTGATTATCGAGCCTCAACTTGATGACTTCCAACGAGAGAGAATTCATCGCCTCCTGAAGCCGTTGGTATTTTTGGACAAGTCTAAATATTAATACGATTTTCCTTACATCAAGACAATATCTGTCTCCCTACAATTTGAACATACAGCCTCTAATACTGTCCTCTGGGACCAGTCGAGAACAAGGCTAATCATACCTCCTCAAGACAGCTCTTCAAACACTTAAAGATAGCAGACATGCCTTACACAAGTCTTCTTGGGGTTAAATCTAGAATTTTCCCTAGGTCCTTGAACCCATATTCATATGACCTAGTCTCCAGTTTTCTTACCATCCTGGTGTTATTCCTTGGGATATCTTTCACGTTGTTAATATCCTTCCTAAAACTTGGCACTCACAGTTGACATACACACACAAACACACAAACATATGTGTGTGTATATACATACATATGTACACACATACATGTATGTATGCAAATATATACATGTATACACACACACACACACATATATATATATATTCGAAAGGTGATGCGATCGGGGGCAAAGAACAAAGTATCTATGACCACTCCCATTTAGGACACTAACTCTTTGAATACAGCCTAAAATCATGTCAGCTTTCCAAATACTAAGGTAAATAGCAGACATTTTAAGGTTTTTTTTAATGATTTCCGTACACTATCTAAACCTAGCTACCACATCACACTTTTGATGCCTACTGAGTTTGCAATCCACTAAACCCCCAGAGCTTTACGATCAATCTACTTCTCCTTCAAGATGTAGTAGTCGTGAAGGATTCTTCCAGAGACTAATTGTAGGACTTTGTTATTTATTACTCTTAAATTTCATCTTATTAGATTAAGTCAATCCTCCTAGCATTCAACAGGTGGATGTCCAAAAACAGATCTTTTTTAAAAAAATTCAATATTGATCTTGCTTCCATAATTCTGACTGACACAGGAGCTAGTCATGGCTTAGAAAGGAGATTTCCAGCCTGTTCCTTCAAAGATTGGATAATGATGATAAGCCAAGGGGTCAAAGCCGTCATGAATACGTACCCTAAGCACTGGGTCATGGAATGAATAGGACCTGCCAGGCAATGGATCTTTTCAAACCAGTTCGAATGGAGTGATGAAAAACCACCAATGACTTTTAGTCAATCACACACATTCTTTTAATTCAAATTAGGCTTCAAAGCACATGTTGAAGTAAAGATAACCTTTACTTGCTTTCCTAGAAATCTGAATAATACCACCTGGAGGATTACCCTTGGTATCCTGTGGGATTTCTTCTGCCAGAATAAAATAAAGCTTAAGAAAAGGAAACCTAAAAGGCTTTTGCTTCAGGAGCTGATTGAAAACCATCCACACTTGATGAATTTCTTACCACCTGAAGATGTTCCACAGAACTATGAGATATATGAGAACACCGTTTTAGAAGTTTGCCTGTGGAGTTAACATATCCTTTTAGAATCACTATGACTAATCATTTTCTCCTCCGAGTGACTTTTTTTTTTCCTATAGAAGAGTTCCTAAAAAAATATTTTTCAGCTAATAGTGAGAATGACTTCCTTAGAAGCCCTTTCCTTTGTACTGTTAAACAAGCTGGAAAATTGCTTGACTCAGCCATGAAAGCAAAAGATCCTGCAGGCAAAGGTTGACTGTCAAGCCTTCCTGTTTCCTAGAATAACATAACAACCTGATCCTGATCTCCTAAGGTCAATGTACTTCATGCTTCTGGGATTGTTTTATGGATCAATGGTTTATAAATAAAAATCCACAGAATAAACTGACAGTTCTGACACCACTTTAATGGGGCATCCCCCAAAGCGTATCATTTTGCCACAAGAGGAGTTTCATATGTCCAACCTTCAGAATCCAAAAATTAAAAGATGCCACTTACAACTACTAAGCAAACATAGCTGTTGGCCTCTCTGTGTGTGTGACAAAAATACTCATACAGAAAATTTAAATTATACAAATTTTATAAGGAACAAATGAGTCAAATTAAGTAAAAGATTCATGCAAAACCTCAAATGTAAGATATTTTCATAGCATCCGATATCAGCTTTATAACTTGAGATTGTTCAACTAGCACTACACGCAATCTTTTGATGGGTCACATATTAAAATAGTTTCTTTTAAAAAGACACAATCTCAAATATACTTTACAGAGTAGTTGTGCTTTAAGAGCTATGCATTCTCAACACAATGTCTTTCACTGACTAAAATATAACGGCATATTCTTGACCTACAGAGCAGCTAGTTTCTTATAATTAAGAGATAAAGTGGAAATGTGAACAAAATAGAAGGAATTCAAAAGACGCAAAAGGAGCATTTTGTTATTAATGAGCATGAAGTTGCTTTTTTAAAGTATAAAATATCCCAAAAATGCTCTGAGAGAGAAAAGTTCTTTTTGCTTAAGGGGTCCTAGGGGAAAAGCTAGAAGCTGTCCTATCCTAGCTATGCATATTCACAAAACGACTATGCCAGTGCCCTGTTAGCACTGTGAAAAACTTGATCAACACTAGTAGTATATGAGGGTTTGTGACCCAGGAAACTTCCTAGATGATACTATCCCTCCTAGGAAGAGAGGTGAGCATGAAATAAATACTCATGATAAATAATAGTATGGCCTAGCAATCTAAATCTATACTACAGGAGGTGATAAGTGTTTGCTCCAACAACAGTTTGAATTGGAAATTCAAGGGGGAAAAAAAGAGCAACATTTTTTCAAAAACCAGAGAATTCAAGTGTAAAAAGACCTTTTTGCAAAGTAATGCTGGTGAGAATCTTCTAAATCTTTAGATTGCTTTCTTTATTTTTTCTTTCTTTTTTTTTTTTTTTGGCTAGGCAATGCGGTTAAGTGACTTGCCCAGGGTCACACAGCTAGTTAAGTGTTATGTATCTGAGGCCAGATTTGAACTCAGGTCCTCCTGAATCCAGGGGCCAGTACTCTATCCACTGCACCACCTAACTGCCCTTAGATTGCTTTCTTAGCAGTACTTGGGAGGGGGTTCTTTATAAACTGGACACTCAATAAATATTGTTGACTCACTAGCTGAAAATACAGGAGATACTTTTGAAGAGATAATGTTTCTGTGACTACCTTACACATGAAAAGTTCCGTTCTAATGGCCATGCCAGAAGACAGGTCCCATTAATGCTGCTCCTCATGCACCCTGTAATTTAAACACTGAGCTGCCACATTTTCAAAATGGAGGATTCCCACTAGCTCTTCATTTTATTCTTCACATCTCATCTATCCATCCATGAAGGCTGTCTTGCCATTTCCCTGTCACTGTTGCCATGTTTTATCCCACCTCCCTAACCACTCTCACCAGACCTTCAATATCGAAGAACAGTTCCAATGAAAATTAATCTACTCAGCTTGGAAACTTCCTCCTGGGCCAGAACAATTTTCAATGGTGACTGCAGCCTACTATATCTAGTCAGTCCAAGACCAAATCATACATTCCATTCCATGGGCATGTTGCCATCTGTCCTGCCATCATGGGTGTAGCTCACCATGTTCCACCTCTTTTGGGCACAATAATCAAATCAAAAAAATATTGATTTTGGAAAGGGAATGGTCAAATGGCTACCCTACAGCCAACTCATTACCCCTATGACTCATCAAATTCCTTTTTTTGTGCCACCACTCGCACACATTTGTTGTCTCTCCATGTCAACTACTGGAGAGCAGGGATCATCTCATGTAAAGAAAAAATGGATCCTCTAAGCTTAGCACATTCAGAAGCCTTTAATACATTATATTTCATTCATTCATCCATCCATCCATTGTATCTACTTTTTACTATCAAAAAAGAGACGCGGAAGTATGGTCTAAATTAAGTCACCTCAGCCCTGGATCACATTTTCATTGCCAAAGTACTACAGCAAAAAATTAATGAAGAGCAGTTAAGGTAGTTATTTGGGGGAAAGATATTGAGGTTTATTCAATTCTATATGAATTTAATTTAACAAACATATATCAAGTTCCTACTGTATGTTAGGCAAATATGTGATAGGGATATACAGACCAAAATAAATCAGCCCAGCAAGAAATAAAAATCAATTGAATTTCTTGATTATTGGATTTTTGAAAGAAATATAGTTTAAAAAACCATAAGCACCTTATAGTCATTAAAAAAGTTTCCTCTCTAAATTTTGTCAACACTTTGTGGTAAGTAAAACTTTTATGATGCCTGTTGTTTACATTTTCATTAATGATATTTCAACACTTTCCCTACTCTCCCTTTACCACCACTGATTAATGAAATTTTATTGTTTTATCTTTATTGTTTTGTTTAAAAAGCCCTGATGTTATCTGCGTTGCCTGGAAAATTTTCCCTTTACTTAAAGCCACTGGTTTGGCTCCCACTATGGAGCTGATGAGAAATAAAAAACTTTTCCATGGGTGGGAGCCATGAGGCTGATGAGACACATGGTAGCATTCATTATGAGGACCGCTGCACCATGAGCTCATTCCAAAGAGAATTTGTTTTTATCTTCATAGAATGCATGAGTGGCTAAGAATTAAAGGAAAAATATGATCTATTTAAGGGCAAGAGATCAATCATCTGTCTCCAAAAGGCCATGACAAGCTCCCGTCTACCAATTTTTGCAAAGAGTTAAAAAAAAGCAAAGGAGAAAATAAATCTCTTCAGTCCCCATTTCTTACTTTCTCTCTTCTTAGCTTCACCTCATCCACCTCTTCTTGTTATTTCTACAATGTCCAGTCACAGAGAGGAAAATAAATTGGGCAACTTTGATATGACAACCTCTCTAAAAGAAAGGACGTTATTCTTAATTACCGAGAGGGGAGCTAAAGGGACTTTCTTTCTCGGATTGGGCTGTGGAAAGATGGCAAAAATCCCAGGTTTGACTTTACTGCTGCCTGAATACCAACTACCTGCTTCCATCCAGGAAGGTCTCACTGCATTGCTCTTGGCTGCTACCTAAACGCCAGAGACACATTTGACAGAGCATCCCCTCCTCCATGAAGGAGTTCCCCACACAGACTCCTCTCCTCTAATTCCTCTGCCATGTGCCAAAAGGCTGACATAACTAACTCAATTAAAAATGTAAGAAGCTCTATCTATAAGCACTTTGAGCCTCCTTAATGATAAAATTATATAGTTCAGTTATTTAAGACATACCAGATCAATACACAGCACAACAGAATAGGCAATAATCGATGGAATGAACAACAGGGAGAAAGCAGAACTCAATGATTCAAGTCCTGGACTGACTGGCAACCAGGGCTCCCACTCTGAGTTCCAATAGTAAATAACTCTGGGTTACTATTAGGAGAGCCCAGTAGAACCAGAAATCTCTTCCCATCCTCACTCTCTCCAAAACTTTGGGCAAAAAAAACCAAAACACATCATTATTATTCTATTTCTAATAGCAGGCCATTTGCCAAACTTGGAATTAGGTGAACTCTTTGAAATGACCCTGACAAATACAATAGTGAGGAATCAGTTCACTGGGATTGTTAATTTCTAAGGGTATGAAGAGAAATCCATCAAGTCAAGAGGAAAAACAGTGACCTGCAAAAAATGAAAGAAAAAAAAAACAGGAGAAAAGCAAAGGATGCATCTTCCAGAAGTAGTGGGGGAGGAGACAGAGGGATATGAAAAGTCATGGACTTGGATGCTTGGTTACATACCTAAAGAAAGAAACATCAGATAGTTTTATTAAATAAAAGACTATCACTCAAATAATCAGAGAAGGAGCAATTCCTTCCAAATCAAAAACTGTGACCTAAAGCCAGAGTCAAAGCCAATTATAAAAAGATATTATATATTTGACCTTCCAATTAGTCAAGAGGATGGCGCTTTGCAGCATATGAATATTAAGTGTCTGAAACATTTTAAAAGAATCTTTCAAATGACTTCAAAATATAACAAGTGAAAGAAGAGGTGGGAAGACCAGCATGAAACTAAAGAAATACTTTGTATTAGATTTCGATTTAAAATGGATGGCTAAAACCATGTTTGCATTCATAAGTAAGTAAACATGTGAAATGGCTTCTCAGGTAAGCTAAGTGAAATAAATGCAGAAATGATTAGAGAAATACTATTCCAATGACTTAAAAATCTGTGGTACAAAGGACAAAGGATCTTTTCCTCTCAAAATGGAAGGTTAAGTACATGTCTGGATAACTCTATGATTATGAAAATAGACAGGAACGTTTCTTTTTGATTTTCTTCCATCAAATACATAAGCATCAGCAATGTGATGCACAAGATGCAGAGTGACCTGGGTTCTCATCTCAAAAAGCCCCAGCAGCTGGGAGAGGAGAAATCGAGCTCGTTTGCAGTCTCCTCTAGCTGTCTTGGCTTTCTGTCAGACTGAATGCAAATTGGCAAGACCTGCTCTGCATTATGTTGTGAGAGTTTTATCGGTTCGAGTGACTATCCCTAATGCATCTCAACTTCAAAGGAAATTTGTCCTTGGCTACTAGTTGTCAGAAGCTGAGCTAGATAACTTCAAAGGACTGGAGTAAGGAAGGAAGAGTTCCCCTCGTTCTCCAGCCGTGCTCAATTATAGTAAGGCGGGTGGGAGTTAGCCCCCAAACAGGCTGGCCCTGTCCTCTTTTCCCTAAATTAAAAGATACCTGCGACCAATTGTCACAAGAAATATCATGTTCCATACAATAAGTGTGAAAATGAGACAATGCTAGGGATGGGGGAAAAAATCTCAAGGCTGGAGAATGGTAAAATGGAGATAAACATGTTTAAGTTTGAGCATTTAACTGAAGATGATGGCCTAAAAAGCTCCTTCCTTCTGTTGATTATGCTTCATTTATCCTGTATGTAGATTGTTTATACACAGTCGTTTGTATGTTACCCATCCCATTAGACTGGAACTTTCTTGAGAGCAGAGACTGGGTTTGCCTTTCTCACAGTGCCTACTACACAGGAAGCACTTGATGTTCACTGTCTCATGACCAAAACATTTCTGGAAATCTTAGTGTCATTAAAACTTTAGACCCTCATACCTGGAATTAAGGAAGAAATAAAGAGAGATAAGATGTTATGGTGGGTAAAGACCTGACCTCAGAAGCAATGCTTACAAAAAGAGGGAGTGTTTGATTCATTTTGTTTATAACCCCCATGCACAGAACAGTGCTTGGCACACAGCAGGGACTTAAATTCTTATTGGTTGACTGACTGACTGACTGAATGAATGAATGAATGAATGAGTGAATGAATAAGACCTGTGTTGAATTTCTCCCAGTAGCTGACACTAAGTGGCTACATAATCCTGGGCATACCTTCTTACAACCCACTGGTGCCTCTCTAAGATAATCAGGTGAAGAAGCAAGTACTGAGCTGAATTATGAAAGGGAGATTGATATCCCAGGAGTTCTCTACACAAATAAAACCAAACGTGTGGTATGAGAAGGAAAAAAAAAGAAGAGGAGGTAGGAAGGCAGGAACAAAGGAAGGAAGGAAGAAAAGGAGGGAGGGAGGATGGGGGAGGGAGGGAGAGAGAGAGAGAAATTCAGCTCTTGCAAAGTTTTTTATTCCATGAAGAAAATACCAATATCAACAGATCCCTTTCTCCCTTTAAAGGAACCACACAGAATCACAACACCTAGGTTTTTTAGGTCAAGCCAAAATTGTCTCTTTTTAATCCTTCCCCTCCTCCTTTGCCTTCCACCATTCCCACCAAGCGTTGCTTTCTTTGTTATCTAGTGGTGACATAAATGTTTAAGGATGAAACCATATTAGATTGGAAACAGTTACACTGTGGGTAGCTAGGTGGCATAGTTATAACACTGGACCCAGAATCAAAGAAATGAGCTCAAATCCAACCTCAGCTGCTACTAACTATATGACCCTGGGCAACATCACTTAACCTCGCTTTGTCTGTCTCAGTTTCCCCATCTGTAAAATAGAGATAATAATAGCACCTATCTCCCAGGGTTATTATGAGGATAAAATGAGATCATATTTAAGTAAAAAGGGCTATATAAATGCTATTTTTATCTCTATTGATCAAGAAATTACATTTCTCTACTTCCAATGAACAATTTCTCTAACCACCAGAATGCCTGGGAAACGATCAAATTACATGCTTCATATTCAAAATTATTTAAAGCCGTGCAGTAAACACAGCTATCATGCTCCCAAGCTTATTATGTTTTGAAATCCACCTTAGAATTTCCCAAGGAGAACACCATTCATCCCATTCGTCTCTCATGAAAGAAAATAAAGTTTGGAAATTATTTACTAACAATTAAATGTTAAACAAAATGCGAAGTCTCGTCTCCAGAGGTAGATATTCAGAGCTTGTGATTGCAGTGCTATGTTTTCATACTGTTTGCCTTCGTCGTGAGCAGATGAACAAACTATTCATCAAGGAGGCTTTGAAGAATAACTCATTTTTGCAAAATATGTGAAAACAGCAAAATTCAGTATGTGGTCTAGACAGTCAGAAAACACCCAAAAGACTGAAGAACCCAGACAGTCAAACACACTTCAGCATACCTCCTACAAAGAGCAGACAGAGAACCTCAAGCTACATCTCAGCATGTATCTACAAGCCAGTCTGACCAACGTGCAGAA
This sequence comes from Vombatus ursinus, assembly GCF_900497805.2. Classification (NCBI taxonomy): domain Eukaryota; kingdom Metazoa; phylum Chordata; class Mammalia; order Diprotodontia; family Vombatidae; genus Vombatus; species Vombatus ursinus. Next base: position 47,819,261 of record NW_020954588.1, read on the forward strand.
TCAATAGAGTTTAAAGAAACAAAACTCAATTGAGCAATTTAAAAAATTCCATTGGATAGCTTGACTACCTTGAAGAATTAAAAAAAAAATAATCTGCTTGTTTGCCAAACTGAGTATTTTCAGGGTCAAACTATCAGCATTTATTAAGCTATGCTAGATTTTTGAGATAACAAAGAAAAATAATGGGAAAAGTCCCTGTCATCAAAGAGCTTACATTCTAGGGAGAGAAAAGACATCCACAAATAAGTACATAGAAGATAGACTCAGATAGGGGTTGTTTTTAGGAGGAAACATGAGCTATTACAGGGATCCTGAAAGGCTTCACAGAAAGCATAGGGTTTAATGCAGTTTTAAAGAAAACTAGGGAATCGAAGAGGATATACTTAGGGAAGATGACATTCTAGGGAAGTGATAAGGAGTGGAGATGTCATGGAGAGTGTTGCATCTGAAAAACAGTAAGAGGGCCAGCTGGGCTGGACTGTAGAGTGCACGAAGCTGAGTCATATTTAATAAGGTTGCAAAGGTACATTGGCTCAGGCTTGTGAAGGGTTTTAAAGGCCAAATAGAGGAATTTCCATCTCATACTAGAAGTAATCAAGAACCACTCAAAGCGAAGACTTAACCATTTTTGCGTACTATGGACCCCTTGTTATCCTGGCAAAACCAAAGACATTCCAGTGGTTAGTTAGAGCATTAAGCCCAGGATCAGAAAGACCTGAGTTGAAATCAGGCTTCACACCTTTACTAGCTGTGTGAACTTAGGCAAGTCATTTACTTCTCTTTGTTTCAGTTTCCTCATCTATAAAATGAGGATAATAATAGTACTTACCTTCCAAAGTCGTTAAGAAAAAATCCAATAGTAAATGAGCATTTAATAAGTACCTACTATATTTCAGGCACTGTGCTACCTGCTAAACAATAAAATACGACAAATTTGTAAAGTGCTTTGCAAACCTTAAGGTGCTATACATACCATCTAGCTATCGTTAATTTGTTGCGATTATTATCAGAACAATGCTTTTAAATGCATGAAATAAAATACATAAGATTACAAAGGAAAAGAAGAAGGTTTATATAGGGTTTGCTCTGTGCCAGATACTGTGATAAGTGCTTTACAATTATCATCTCATTTGATCCTTACAACATCTCTGGGAGGGCAGCTGTGAGAAGGATGGATTAGACAGAAAAGAGATTGAAGGCTAGGAGCCCAATCAGGATGCTATTGGTATGGATCAGACAAGATGTGATGAAGAAATCTAAGAATCCAGCTGGTACCTGGCTCTTTATTCAAAAGAGGCAAATGATCCATGTGGCTTAACATACCTGTTTCCCCTCACCAAATAACCCAATCAGAAACAACCAACAGAAGCACACAATGTGGGCTGGCTCATAAGAGGTACACTGAGAACCCAGTCACAGAGAAGTTCAGCATTAAATTTTCAGGATATATGCAATAGCTAACAAGAATTTGCTCATGGCCACCCCTACCAGGGTGTATGCTGTCAAATTCAGGTTTTTAATTTCTAGATTTATTATCCTATTCCAATGGCTCAAAACCATAAGTGGTGAGATGACAATTTCAGTTAATCAATAAAGGTTGATTAAGTGCCTACAATGCACCAGACACTTTTCCTAAAAAGGAATGGTGCCCATCTGGATCAGAGCTCTGCTGAATAAAAAAAAAAAGATACAAAGACAACATGATCTATGAGGAAAATTTAAAGGAGTCTGGCTTTGATTATTTTTTGTTTGTCTTTTGCCTTGAAGAAAAGATGGCTATTTTGTTCACTGAGCAATTTTAAAAGGAGATTTTATAAAAAAAAAATACATCATCTTCGAAGGTGAGCAAAATAGTATTAGAGAAATAATACGAAGTCATGCAATTCTGTAAGAGGAAGCCAATGTATCTCAGTGATTGAGATAGTAAAAGTTAGGACACACAACCACAGATGTTCCTTGGTGGGTTTGAGGCGACATCTCCTTTAGCATTGGAAAACCTTGATGTCACTGTTCTCCAAGGGGCATCTGGATACTTATTAGTTTCTTGGGTATGCTGAGATGTTAAAAGAAGAAATCTCTCTTCTTTTTAGAGTATGTCTACATGTAGAGAAGCAGAAAATGGCAACATTGTGTTGTCGATGCTAGGAAAAGAGGGCTCTCCTTGGAGTCAGGAGCAATAGGGATTCGCTCTCACTTGCAACACTTACTAGTGTATGACTCCCATATCTCTTGAGTTCCCTTTCATTACAGTAAATGAGTAAATCAGCAAATGTTGTAACGACTGAAGGAGATAATCTGTATAAAGAAATCTGTAACATTTAAAGAATTATATGTTATTATTCCACCAGTGCCTAGCACATAGAAGGTACTTAAAAATGTTTACTGATTCATCGACTGATTGATTTCACCTACCGTTTTGGTGAAGGGGAAAGAGAGCTGGATTTGGAATCTAAGGGCCAGGAGGCTGTACTACCTGGGGAAAGCCATGTGTGGCCTTCTCCAAGTCAATTGACCTCTATGGGCCTTGATCCCACAGAACTAGAAAGCTGGAAGTGTTCTTAGCAGCCATAGAGCCCAAACGAGTCATGAAAGGAATCCCCATGATGACCTAGCAGGCAAGTGGGAGTTGAGCCTCAGCCTGAATACCATCTCCTCTGTAAAATGAGAGGTTTCAGCTACGTGTTTTCCAAGGCCTTCCCAGTTCTAGATCTGCAATCCTAGGATCTCACCAAGCCAAGTACCATGGTCTACGGAGGCAAAGGCTGAATCAGCAGAGAGCTCAAAGCTCATGATTTGGACCAAATGGGCCATTCAGCTGGTTGATGAACACGTAGGCCAAACCATAACTGAATTCACCAGCTTCCTTTAAGAATAATTTCTTGAACACGGCACCCAAGCTTCTAAAAGACATGCCTGACCTTTGGAGCATGAACGTATACACAGGTCTGAGAAATTGACAAGACACCCAACTAAAGCATCATGTTGTTTTAAACAAATTGCTTCAATTCTCTGGGCCTCAATTTCCTTCTCTGTAAAATCAAATTAATAATAATAATAAAAACAACAACGACAACAATAATAATAGGTGAACTCTAGTTTCTTCTCAAGCGTAAGTCTGTATAAAAGGCAGAAAACTTAAGATAGGAAAATTCAGTGAGATTTTTCTTTATATAATAAAGTTAACGTTGACATTATACTAAATTCCCAAACTGGGAATATGTGAAATTGAATCAAGAAATTGGTAACCACGTATTCAAAAATGAGATACATTTTTAAATGTTATCTAAGAATACTTTAAGGAATACTCTATTATAAATTGATGTTGAGCCTTAAATGGAAGGTAATTTGGTAGTAGATATACAAGACATAAGGGATATCAGCTAATGCAAGGAGTACCGCAGATGCAGTAAAATTTGAAACGATGTATATTTTGCACTCATTTATTTTATTTTACATTGTTTAGAATTAACTATATTTTAATATGGAAAAAATTACCCAGCAAAATGAAAGTTTCTCATATCTTTAAAATACATTTGATATCAGTTATATAAAATATAATTTAAAATATAACAATTTATATTTGAGTTATCATGAAATATATTATTATAATCAATGTTGCTATATTTAAAGAAGAGTCTGTACTTCCTAGAAATCCTGGCGGCATTTTTACCTATCACAAATATATCTATTGTTTATGTCAGAAGTACAAATCATAATTAGCCATTATAGTAGTTTTTAACTAAACGTACACAAGTATTTCAGCGAAACAAATACAACCAGAGAAGAATATATCTGGAAAGCATGTTTAAGGATCTTTTTTCCCCATAAATGCATAGGATTCATAAATAATAAAATGGGGAGACAGTGCAAGTCATTATAAGGCATTTTAATAAGTACATATTTAAATTTTCACATCATTCAGTATGGTATACAAATACCACGCATTTTTAAGAATCACTTTTTTTGCTTCCAAATTTAGATATTATCATATAGAGGGTTAAAAAAATCCTAGCAGATTCTGGTTCCAACTTTGTCATGAACTGGCTATTCCATCTCGGACAAAATCATTTAAGTCTCGTGACAATGAGTCAAAGACAAAATCATTCTGGGGTTCATTTTCATTATCTTTAAAATCAGTAGAAAAAGCTTGTTTGCTTCCATTGACTCTCCTAAATTTAGAATCCTAGGGGCTTTCCAAATTTCAGATTTTATAACATCATGTATAAGAATGAAAGTGATAATAGTCCTATAATGAAACTGAAGATAAATGGACATAATACTGAAAATATGAGAATACATAGGATGGTTAGAAAAAGAAAAGCCGTGTGTGTGTGTGTGTGTGTGTGTGTGTGTGTGTACATATGGATGTGTGTGCATACACGTATGCATGAATGCATGTGTGATCCAGCTTTGTCTCGATGTCCTGAAACTTTCTCCCAAACCTAACCTTGCTTAAATAATTTTTCCAACTGTCTTGATTAACCAACTCATTCCAAACTTTTGCTTTTACTTTAGCGATGAAGAACTTCATTTTGACCTGACAAGTCTGAGATTTCATTTTTCCTCCCCTGTTGTGCGCCTCCAGAATATGCAATAGGTGGTTGAAGCTATTAACTAAGGCAAACAATCAATAAGAAAACATGATGAATTATGACTAATTGAGGGGCAGGTCTAGTGGAATTCATGGAAAGTTCTATTCTGGAGTGCTTTTACAATAAATGTGACTGCATGACTTTAAGTAATTACAGTAACTCGAATAGAGTGTTGCTAAGCAGTGATCCTACTGCTTTAATGACTACACGAAGCTCATTTTTAATGAGCATATTGGAAATGTTTGTATATCTCTAAATGCTGCAAAAATGATTCGCAATAGTGTTCTCTCAAGGAGGTTGGACAAATTCTCTGATCTTGTCTGCATTAGACTTTACTTAGCAAACCCTTTCTTCATAGAGTACAAAGGAACACTTTATCACTAATTTAGGCAACTGAATTACCAAATACCAAATTTGTATTATTGCAAAATGATGCATTAATAATTAATTTCAGTAAGTATTTCCATTGAGAATGAAACATTCTTCTTTAAATGTAGCATGTGATCATAATCTCTTTAAAACGAAGTTAAGCAAGGCAAAGAGAGAAAGATTTATTAAGCACTTCCTATGTGCCAGGCACTATGCTAAGCTAGGTTGGAACATCAGGCCTTCCATAATACTAGGAAAGGTAGCAACCTCTCCTACGGTAAGTATCATGGATAGGTAGTCATCTTGTCACGATTTGAACACACCCTATGATGGGGACCTCCCTTCCCCATAAAACAATAAGGATCCCTCACATTCACATAGTATCCAAAATGCTTTCTTAACCACAGGCCTGTGAAGTGGTACTATTAGTACTATTAGCACTACTATTAGTATTGTAACAGTGCTTTTAACTCCCAGAGTGCTTGAGATCTGACTACCTAACAACAAAACTCCCACATGGCCCTTTAGAGTTTACCAAGTACTTTCCCTCACAAAGACTTAGTGATCTAATAAGGGTATTTAGATACACAGATTGCGAGAGAGAGAGAGAGAGAAATAGAGATAGAGACAGATAGATAGAGGTAGGCAGAGAGATAGATAAATAAAGAGATGAGATAGAGAGATAGAGAGAAATAGAGATCGAGAGATAGAGATAGATAAAGGTAGGTAGAGAGAAAGAGATATGAGATAGAGAGAGAGAGAGAGAGAGACAGAAAGACAGAGAGAGACTGTTGTATGATATATGTCCCATTTCAGAGATATGCTCCAGGGGAAGAGAAACTATATCTTCACTAAACTTTGCATCACCCTCAATCCTTAGTCCAGTGCTCGACACTCAGTAGATGATGAAATGTTTACTAAATTTAAAAGAAACTAAGATAATGAGAACTAAGACTAGTGATTTCACATACACAGGGTCCTAGAACAAGAACTCAAACCTAGGTCTTCTGACACTCAAGTCCAATGTGTCCAGCCAGGTCACTAAACTGGGTGTAGGGGGGCGTTAATGCTATTTATTAAAAAGTTCTTCCTAAAACTGTGCTGTAATCTCCAAACTTGTAAAAGATACCCATTGCTCTATTCCATGTTATAGTGATACACTAAGTAAATCTAATCTGTTTTTCACATGAAATATTAATTCTATTTCTATCATAACTATCATTCCCCCCCAAAAAAATCTTCTCTTTCTTAGTCTAGAAAAGATCCAATTGCTTAAACTATTTTTCCTAGGAATGGGTCACATAGCTTCATTGTCAATCTCCCTGAGACATACTCCAGTGTTTGAGTACACACTCCTCTTAAAATGAGGGGGAAAGAACCGAGGGCACTCCTTCTAATGGCATCTGACCAGTGTAGCAGCTAGTGGCACTTACTTTATTTCTTGTCCTGGACTTCATATTTCTACTGATATGGCCAAAGCCTGTACTCACTTTCTGAAGAGCCTCCATGTTTCTTTGGAACATACTGATCTCACCAGGTTGTTTGTTGCCATGTTTCAAAAGAACAGTTCTTGAGCAGTTTTCCCCTCTTCCATATGTACAGCTTAGATATGAAAACAAACAAACAAAAAACCCCCAAAACTCTCTTAAGGTTTGAACTTCATATTTACAAGGGCTGTGACGTGTGGGGAGAACTCCAAGGAGAAGACAGGCCAGGGGGGTAAGGAAGCACAGATGGGATGCTATCTGTATCTCTAGAGGGAACTCAAGCAACTCAACCACAATTGCATGTGAAGATGGGAAAGTGGCCCTGTACCCCTTCACTGTTACGATATGCCATTCCTTCAGACCTAAGTCTGATCTACCTTTTCTAAGGTGAAAGAAAGCCAATAAAATCACAAACTGATACCAAGTCTGTTTCTTGCCTTCCTACTAGTTCTGAATGTAGTAGAAAAAAAAAACGGTAAGGAGAACAGGTAGAGAGACCTTTTAAATAAGCCAAGCATTTTTGAAGAAATTTCAATTTGTTCTGGCTTTAGCTTTTCAGATACTGTTCTTACAGGGTTGAGTCATTTTTTTATATTCATCCTTGGTTATTCAAATTTCCTTCTGTCCTTTAATATTATCCTTCATGTAACTTCTTATAATCCTTTTTCTGATTCTGAGCTCAGTCACTTGGGTTTCTTCCTTTCCCCACCATTTTCTTCTTCATTAGAATCATTTCTGATCAGATCTGCACCTTCCATCTCTGTAAAGCCATTTTTCCTTTTATTATAATAATAGCTAGCATTTACACAATGCTTTAAGGTTTGCCAAAGTGCTTTTTAAAATATTATTAGTCATTACTTACTGGAGAATGTGCATCTTTGATCTGATTTTGAAAAATCTGCTTTTCTGAATGAAGCTTAGGATTTCGTCTATGCCTGGGGTTCCTCTTCTTGCTTATTTATTTGGAATTCTGAAATAATATGACCACTTCCTCCACTGCAAGTATCTTATCACTTTCCCTTCTCCCACAAGTTCTTGCTGGTTGATGGGAAGTCAGTCCAAAGACAGAGTCTCCCCCATCACTTCCTTAGCATGCTGAGAGATTTCCACCAATTTTACTCAATAATTTATCAAGTACTCTGCTTTATTGTAGTAGCCCAGAAAGTTAAAATCCAACACATCTTCCATCTGTGCCATTAAGTCACCTACATTGAGAAAGCTCATCTACTTTTGCCATTTGACAAGGTCTTCTCTGGGGTATTCATACAATTGTATCATTCACTTCTTTTTCTCATATCCTCATCCAAATGTTCTCTACCAGACTTCGGACTTCAAATAGAAATTTCAAAAAAGGTTAATGCATTTTCACACACATACACATACACACACACAATGCATGTTATTCTACCACTTTCTTCATTGCATTATTTCTCTTAAATATCATCATCTTCATTTCTAATCTTCCAATGATTACTTTTACTAAATATACATACATCTGACAAGTCTGATCAGGCCAATGGATACCCAAAACTGACCTTATAGAAAACAGATACCAAGATGACTAATTAAAATGTTCAGTTAAATTCCCCATCTCCCAGTGTTTCTCTGTATATTGTGGTAAAACAACAACAGACTTCCAATTTTCCCACTGACATCCACTTCACTAAGACCATTATCGTTTGAATTTACCTGAGTCCTGTTACTAGGAAGACAAGTAGCAGAATCCATTCTACAGGAAACATACAGTATGTACTCACAGCTACTTCCACACTAATCTAGGCATTTCAGCTTTTCTCAAAATCTGCTCTTAACAGTTATTTTTTTCCCTCTATAACTTTCTAAAATATTTGTCACCTTCTAATGTTTTAATATATTTTATATAGTTTTGTGGTATTTGGGTAAATTTCAAGTGTACAAAATTGTAGCACTGATATCATTTTAATCTCCATAGTACTACAAAGATTGTGAAATTCATGCTTTTTAAAATTGTTTTTCATTCTACATCCTAACATACATTCCAACTGGTGTCAGAGTCAAATTATTCCTTCAGTTATTACCTATATTCCCTTCAGTGGAAGAAAACGTGATAGTTTAGCCTTTTCCCAAATCAAAGGAGTTTCAAATGAATTTGCTAACACTTTTTTTTTAATTTGGCATTAAAACTCTAGTTAGAAAAAAATGCCAAGTGGTAAGGGGGAACTTAGCCTAATGTCAGTAGAAAGGTTTCCAGTGGCCTTCTGATCTGTAAGAAAGTCAGTGGAACAGTGGGCTGGATAAAATGTCATCATAACAGCTTTTATAGTCTTCTCTATAAATATATATTTATATATGTATATATGTATGTATAGCTCACTTTGCAGAATAAATATGTTCCTAAAAATCCTTAGCAATTAAATAATCTTTCAAAAAAATAAGGGACACTCATGATTTAAAATAATACTTAAGGACATGAAGAACCTTTTGTGAAGCTTGCTAATTCTTGCCTTCCACAAATACTCAATATGTGACCCAAAGCAAGTCACTTTATCTCTTAATGGTCCAGGCAAGCCTCAGGGTCCATAAGATGTAGAACAGTTTCAGGTCTGTATGATCAAGGTTAGAAATTCTCCACACCAACAAAATCACAGTTTCAGATGAAATAGATACATAGACAGATGCATAGATGAGCTCACAGAAATATATGCTAGCAGAGAAATTTTCTGATCAGTCCTTTTGTGTTCATATATTCATATGTTGGGTTGCTTAGAGTGGAAATCTTTGTTCAGCTTACGACTACATTATGATACATAAAAATGGTTTCCTAAATAGCAAAAGTACATAATAATGAAAAATAATACACTATTAAATCAAGTGATCATTTCTCATGTCTGTAGTCTTATATTACAAAAGCCTCCACTTATTTGAGCAAAAGAATGCGATAATCAAACCCCAAAAGGTTTCTTCAGAATGCCCAAGGTTCTCCACCCAAATCCTAAGGGTCTCTGTTAGCTCTCTTGGAAGACTCTTTGTCAGTCCCATTTCCTCAAGAAAGACTGGTTAATGGAAAGCAGTACTTAGCAAGCAGAGCTCTCACTTAGGCACGTCACACTAATTTCAGCTCTACTGTTTTCCCTAAATCGTATTTTGTGTTTGACCTATTTTGTTAGCCAGCCCATCCATCTGAGGAGATCTTTTTTTAAAGCTGTCTGTAGTTAATAAATGCTACATAAGTTTAGGAGGTTTCCCTTGTCTCATTTTCAACCAATGGAAGATTTTAGAATACTGAATGAGCTGAGATATCTGAGGCAATGATCTCTTGAATGCACTAACAGAAAGGATGACTTCTAGATGTAATTTATCAGTCACAAGTAGATTTCAAACACCGATTATGTCAGTGTTTAGGCAGAAGATTGAAAATGATAGAAAAGTGTTAGTTTTCTTAAACTTTAATTTGCTGTATTTTCCTTTGTGAATTTTACCCTTCACTATTAATTTCAGATGCTGCATTTCTTATATGGAAGTAGTCAGGGATTATGAACTTATAAGAATCTTGAAAACATACAGATAAAGGACCAAGACCCCGAACCTGTACAGACAGACATGAGGGGCAATGCTTTAGGTGCACTGACTTGCACATAAACGGAGTTTAATGAAAGGAAGATGTCAACCTATCATGCTAACAAACTCACAGGTGGAAATAATGAAGATTAAACTCTGGCAGTGCTGTTCAATTAGGGAGAGAGAGATGCTGTCAGGCTTTTCTTCTCAAAAATTGCAACGCCACAGACTTGGAGCCAAACTAACTCTGTTCCTTTTTGGCCAAAGATACTTAAATATAAGCACATGTTTTGCTGAGATTGAGTACTTTAAGCAGCTGCACAATGAAAGCTGTCATTTAGTGGTAATTTCCCTGGCTGCTACCTAGAATATTCACCTGGTCTTAAATAAACCGGGAGTGAGTCAATAGAAATGAGCAATGGCCCCAGACACCTAGGATACCCTTGAGAGAGGGATTTTTATAAAAGCACCAGAGTCTACAAGCAGCGAGGGAACCCTAGCTCAGAGACCCTCAATGTGCACTAGTCCCAGGGATGATCTAAAAACAGAAAATAAGGGCCAGTGGCCCAGGCAAGCATTAAGGGATGTCTCTGCCCTGCCAGAGAAATGTCTTATTTCTCAGGTTGCACAACAGGCTAGTTTGCTCAGAGGTCAGGCTGAATCATCAATATACTGCATGACTTGTCAGAAGCTAAAGTAGGAGTTCATGTTCGTGTCATATCCCTGTCACTAGGTCTTACCATGAGGTGCCATGTTTATTCCTATCCCAGAAAGCAAATAGCTACACTGCTTATTGCACAAACATGAGTCTTTAAACGGAAACCTCCACTGGTGAAAATGTCACAAACATCAAAAAGCATTTCATCAAAGGTGGGAAGAAACATCTCTTTGCTATATATTCAGAGTAGCTGAGATGATGGGAAGCAAGATGAAATGACTCAACTTCCAAAGTTTCCTCTGCTTTTATGGTCTTAGATTTAAAGAAAAATTCTCATTGCATATAACTAAATTATTAAATTACATGTAATAAATTACATATAATAAATGTAAGACAGAGGTATTATTTAATGAAAAAGTATCCTTATCAAATATGTGCTAAAGGTTAAATTCAGCTAAAACTCTTTCTAGGTAACGGGGTTTGTACACTACCACAAATCCAATTCAGTCTCCTCATGAGGGTGAATCTGATACAGCAGCTATAAGCAATTGTACTTTTCAAATGAATAAAATCCCAGATTCCGGAAGTAAGTCTTTAAGAAACTTTTCCAAAAATGAAGATATCTTTAAATTGCCTTCCTGCAATATGAAGGACCACCGTATGTAGATAATGCTCCTGGTAACATTCATTTCAGAAATGTTTCCATGGGTCACTTACTTGGCCAAGAGGTAAAATGATGAACATGTTAACATCTGTGTTATATGATCTGATCAATCAGTATTAGAGATCTATCTAGACAGAGACAGAGATAGAGAGAGACAGAGAGAAAGAGACAAACAGAGAGACAGAGAGAGAGAGAACAAGAAAGAGCTGGATTCAAGTGCAGCAGTTGACATATACTAACTTTACACCTTGGATAATCAGAGCAGTCACTGATTGACACATCTGGGGAAGAGCTGTCCTCATGTGAAGTTACTATTCTCTCTATAGAGGAAACCACAGTTGTGGAATATAAATGGATTGATGAATGAAAATTATAACATATTCAAAGTGCTTTGCAAATTTTAGATGTCCGTTATTACTAAAATAGTTTTTATAATGCAAAACTAAAAAAGAAACAGAAAAACTGAAGGACCTTCAGAGGTCAACAGATTAATCCCATTTTTCCTCCTGCTTCCTGTCATCTGAATTATCCCTTAGATGTACAGAGATTCCACACATGCTCATATATATTCATGTTAACACAGAAAACATGGATATCCTATATCAGAGCATGTGTCCACTCTACATCATCCATTGAATCAAATACACATATTATCCGTGAATTTTTAATAAATATCAGACCAGGAGAAACAAGGGATATTCACTTGGTGCTTCTAAAGACTCCTCTGCTTTCCCATTCATTTTTCTCTTTAGCATATGCTTATCAATAGTAACTGACATATGCTTTTAATAGTAACTGACATTTATAGACCCCTCCAAGGTCAGCCAAGTGCATCTCACTCCATCCTTATAACACCAGGAGATAGAAATGTTGCAATTGTAACCATTTCCATCTCACCGATGAGGAAATGGAAGACAGAGAGAGGTCAAGTGCCGTGCAGGATCACAGAGCTATCAACCGTCCAGAAGAGGTTTTCAACCCATGTCTTCTTACTCCAAAGTTTACAACTGTTCTACCTCATCGTTTAATCCACTCCGTTTTGGAAATGTCTGTGGATGTGTGTGGGTGGGTGCATGCACACAACACACGTGTGTGAACGCACACACACGCATCCACATTATATGTTGGAAAACTACAATTAGGCTTATTCAAATCAATCGCAGGGTTCAATGAAAAAGCAATATGCTACCATGTGGTTAAGCTTCAAATGACTCATTATTTGGAACAGATCCTTCCAGCTCTTCTGCCTGGTGTCTTAGCACATGTCCAAAATTTCAATGCATTAGATGCTGACCTTGCATCTACTCGAGGGCAATGTCCTATGGTGTCATGAATCATAGGAATTATAGACCTAGATCCAGGAAGAACCATAGGGGTCTGATCCACCCCCCTTACTTTTCAGATGAGGAAAATGAGGCACAGGGAAGTAAACTGACTTGATTCAGGTCCCGCAGGAAGAATGAATAAGAGCCTCCTGCCCCAAACTAAACTGTCCATTCCTACTTTGAGCTCTGAGACACGTCCTAATAGTTACATATAAAGAAAATCCAGACTGGGTTTCTCTTACAGTTTTGGAACTGTGTTAGCTTCCTCAAGAGGATCTCAGTGTAAGGAAATAAGAAGCTTTGTCTAAATCTGTAAGAAGGGAGACAAAGCTCACCAGGAAAGGTAACAGATTAGTGATGGTGATAGTACAAATCCTCTGCTAATCCTTGACCAGGGAAGTGCCAGTGTAAGCTTGCCCCAAACCAGAGCCCCGGATGCTTCTACTCCTTTGTTGGCCCAGGGTTCTTCCATTTACTTTCTCGAATCTCTGTGGTGACAACTAAGCGTAATCCCGGTGCTATTTGCTGTGTGTGCGGCATGGCTGCTTTAGATCAGACCCGGTACCTGTCGCTCAAAGCTCCTCCTGGATGTCATTACAGAGTCCGAAGATGGTGATGTTTTTGAGGCCACATGAAGAAGATGCAAAGTACTTGTCACAACTAAAGGTTTAACTCAATTATAAATGCAATGGAAAGGTTTAGATAGAAAAGAACTGGCTTTGCATGAGCTGGGAAAATGACGTTGCCTCTTTGAACCTCAGTTTCCTCATCAGTTAAATAAGGGAGCTTCAGTAAATGACCCTTCAAGTCTTTTCAACTTCAAGATCTATGAAGGGCTTGGGACCCTGGGCACAAAGTTTAAATTGGCACCAGTCTATCCAGTTAGCTATTGGAGCAAATCTGCATTTGGGACAAAAAAGACATGTTTATATACAGAGAACCAGCTGGAAACTAAATTTGGGAAGAAGTTGACTAGTTCCATGGTTAGTACTACATAACAGTCAAAGAAGAAGGCTCACAACAAGAAAAGATGTGGAGGGAGTAAGTTTCAGTGATGGCAGCTCAGCACACATATTCACAGAGCCAGGAAATTATTAGGAATTGTTTGATGGAAATATAGAGTGTCTGAAAAGGAAGATAATAAAATCAGGTAAAAAGGTGGGTTGGGATCTGATTGTTTAAGACCCCAACTAGAAATATTTATTTTATCAAGACTATAGGAAACCAGCGAAGGATTTTGAAGACAGGGAAGTTGTACATTCATAGGAAGATAACCTTAGCAGTTCAGTGAAAAAAAGCCTAGAGATAGAGAGACCATCATGTTCCAAAGAGAGTCAAAGAGTGGTAATGGAAACGAGAGGCAAGCATTATTATGCAAGGAAAACATTAGACTTGGCAATACATCGGGTAAAGTGGTTGAGGGACAGTGATGAGTCAAAGACAGCACCAATATTTTGAACCAAGTTACATGGAAAATGGTGACACCATCAAAAAAATAGGGAAGTTAAGAGGATGTGTTGGTTGAGGGCAGAGGAGATGAGTTCATAAATAATTTTAACTTGAGATATGTTTTAATTATTTTTTTAAAACTAGATTTGCAGGACATCCAACATTAAAAAAGTGAGACAGTTTTTTGAACAACTATTACCTTACTTAAGAACCTTCTTTCGGTCACTCTTATCCCTGAATTAGCAGACAACAATTGCATTATTTTTTTTTAAAATGATGTGCTAAAGATGTTAAGGGTGATATAATAATAATTAATAATATAATAATAGTTACCATGTATACAGTGGACTTGGTATGTTGCAGGCACTGTACGAAGCACTTTACAATTATTATCTTGTTTGATCCTCACAACAGCTGTGGGAGAATAAGGAAACTGAGGCAAATACCAGCTAAGTGACTTGTCCAGGGTTGTCAGCTAGTAAAGCTGGGTTTGATCTCAGGTTTTCTTGATTCAAAGCCCAGCACTGTGCCACCTAATTATGTGATAATGACGTAAGTTCTTTATGAAGTGAAAAAGTAAATAGGATATTTTGGGAAAGACAGGAAAGTGTAAAACATTCAACACTCAAAATGATATGGTTAACAATTCAAATCTATCCATTCTGTAATTTGATCCTATTTCAACCTATAGATTTGACTTAACTAAAGGCAAGCTTCCTAATCTCCCCATTACATGAAGCCCTGAAGAACGGCGCCCTGCAAACTTACTCCCTACCACATATTCCTGAATCCAGGGACACTGTCCTCCCTGCTGTACCTTGAATGACACACTCCATCTCCAGACTACAGGCATTTGCTCCAGCTGTTCCCTAACGTCTGGAATGCTCTCTCATTTTTGCCCCAGCTTCTCTGACTTTCTACAGGAAGCCTTTCTCAATTGTTCTGTAATTATAATGCCCTCCCTCTGTTAATTATATCCTATATATCCTATCTGTGGCTTGTTTGTACAATTTTTTTGCATCTTACCTCACCCATTAGATTGTGAGCTCCTCGAGGCCAGGAGATTCTGTCTTTTGTTTTTCTTAGCACAGTGATTGGTACATAGTAGGTGCTTGATAAATGTTTTACTGACTGACTAACAAGGGTGGCTATTTTTATACTACATATAATTAATAATAATAATACTTTGAGGGTTGCAAAGTACTTTCCATTCATTATCTCATTTGACCTTCACAATCCTATAGGATGAGGAAACTGAAGCAAACAGACATTAAGTGACTCTTCTAAGGTCACACAGCTAGTAAGTGTTGGAAGCAGGATTGGCTTCAGGTCCTCCTGACTCCAAGCCCATCACTCTATCTACTGTGCCACCTAAATGCCTCGCTGAAGGAATGAGAGGGCCCACCTGCATAATGAAAGGCAATGAGGTGGCAGGTGGTTAGGCTATTGGACTCAGAGTAAAGAAGACATGAATTCAAATCTGCTCTCAGTGACTTACTAACTGTGAGACCCTGGGAAAATCACCTAAACTGTGTGCCTAAGTTTCTTTAGCTATAAAGTAGGAAGAATAGTGAGAATTACCTTCCAGGGAAGTTTTATTAATGAAATGAGGCTCTGTAAGCCTTACAGCACAATGTGAACACTAGCTAGTAGTATCATGGCAGCCCTCACTCTCTTGTGGCCAAGGTGACTACTTTCTGCTGCTGCCTTCAATGTCTTTCCGATGCTTAGCACGGTGCCTGGCACAAAGCAGAAGCTTTATAAATGCTAGCTCACTGGCTGACAAGAAGATCTGCAGAATCCAGCTCGGCCAATGAGAGCTGGGAGGCTGAACCGGTAGAGCAACACATTTGGGCCTGATACCCAGAAAATCAATCTTCAGCTTTACAATGAAGGAATGCAGAAAATGCCCCCCCCCAAGCCAAAAAGGCTTGTGTAGACAAAACAATTAAAAATGAAATAGAAATAAAACAAAATAAACTAAAAGTCTTAGAAAAAATCCATGTTTTGCTGACCACACTGAAATGACTCATTTCAAAGTTTAAAAACTAATCTTTCAGGGACATCAAGGACTCATCTGTCGGCTAAAACTAGTCCTCCAAGTACCCCCACGGGATGAACTAAAATTCGCTATGGGAGGGGGAAGATAAGTGAGTTGAGGAACCTGTCACCAGCCCTGAAATTCATCCTTTCTGTATCCATGGCTGTTGATGACAACATGTAGTGGGAGGGCCTCTCCCCTCCCCATTTATCAGTATCTCCTTCAGGAACAATAGAAAACCTCCTTCCATCACAATGTAAAACAGATTTTCAAAACCACTGAGGCTATGAGATACTTAATGGTCTCAAGATGCAACTTGTAAGCAATTCAATTCTAGACTTTGAGCGGTCAGCCTGAGATGAAAGCAAATGAAAACACTGATTATAAAAGCAAAATGACTTAAAGGGGAAAAAAAGTCTGATTAAAAACCAATGTTTTGTACGTGCTGTATTTGGTAACAATGTTAGAGCTTGGGCCTGGTTCGCCTTCAGTCTCTAATTTTACTACCTTCTCCATGTTCACACATTTCTCCGTTTTTCCCCCTATCTCCACTTTTAACATGAGACTGATATTTGCAAATTAGAAAGTAGCAAGTCCAATCTAAGTGAATAAATTCTTTTCAATTAATGGGAATATACCATAAACAGACCAAAACCCCTGCCTAATTTTCTTCGGGTTAAGATTCAGAAACGTGCCTGTTGTTTTCATGTAAATAAATGAACAGCTTTCTGAGCTTTCTCCTGTTTTTCAATGAAACGCATTCTCTTTTCCCAATGAGAAACTCGGGTATAAGACACCTGGGAACATAGCCAAAGTCAGAGGCAGCATAGCTGAAGGGGTCCTACCATTTCACAGGGTCCTCTCACAAAGTATTTCGTTTGCCTTCCGAGCATTCTAAAAATAGCCGATTACACAGACTACATCCATCTCATGCTCAAGAGCTCAGCATACGGCTGGCCCATGAATTTCGGCAGTACCTAGGACACCCTTTATTGAATAAGTCAGCATATTGCAAAAGTTTGTAAAATTCCGACCGTTTAGATTTTGACTTTGTACAAATGGTCCAGCCATTTTGGGGGGAGGGAAGAGGGAGAGAGAGTTGGCGAAACTCCACAACTCTGCCCAGTTGTAGGGCTTCGAACATGAATACCAGACTGTCTCTAATGACTTTTAAATATGTTTTTAATCTGTGGTAGCCACAAGGCAGAACAATGGAGGACTGCTATCTTGAAGGTAGGCTATAAAATGTCATATCAAGGAACAAACAAAGCTTTTCTTGTGACTGTTGATATTATGGAACATATGCTTGCTTAATTATGCGGCTGAGCATTTTTTAAAGCTTTCCTTCTAGAAACAGAGGGTCACAGGAATCATTAAGGAGACACTGCCCTACTTCAATCCACATTTCACATAATTTTCATTATGTTGTCCTCTTTGCTTTGCTAAATCCAGCCAAACTGTTTTACTATATTTAGAGCATTAGGGAGAAATTAAAGGGCCCCTTTTTTTTTGTTGTTTTGGGTTTGTTTGTTTTTTAGGAAGAACAGACAAAAAACATAAGGAAGGACAAAGTGTGCAGTTACAAACCGTTGCACTCAGGTCCTCGTGAATAAAACATCAAGTATTGAAATTGAAAGCTAAAAAAAAACAAAAACAAAAACAGAAAGACACCTTGACGGTGACACTGGGCAAGATTATCACCATGCCACATGCCATGGTGGAATGCTGGGGCTTTTCTCAAAAAGGGGCCATTTTGTGGTCAGGAACAAGCAATAACTGAAAAAATATTTACGGATGGGGAAAAAGCCACTGAATTTTAATGGTTCACATGGTTCCCAAAGACTGAGGAGGCAGTTCTGTGAAAACCCTCAATGTCTCAGCCCTGGTGAAGTCTGTCCTTGGTTGTTGTATACCCTCAACCATCTGCAAGGATAAAAGCAGGGCTCACCGGGAATTGGGTCATGCTGGGGTTACTTGTGGGCACAGGTGGATCCTGGCCATGGGGATTAGCCCCTCACCTCCATTTGGTGGGTACCAGTTACTGGTTACACCTGCATTCAGTCAACTTGAAATTACAAGGCAAATGAGTTATACTCATAAAGACACAGCCGCCTCTCCTCTACCCCAGCAAAAAAAAAAAAAAAAAAAAAAAAAAAAAAAAAAAAAAAAAAAACA
>NW_020954588.1:47837585-47839961 GCF_900497805.2 Vombatus ursinus
AGGCCCCACGAGTTCCGGCTGTTAGACTTAAGGAAATGCTCCTCATTTAGTCCTTCTTTGTGTTTGAAAATGATTTTGTTTCTGCTTCTTCCTTTACACACACACACACACACACACACACACACACACACACGTGTGTGCATGCTTCCCACTCTATCCCCAGCCTTAAAGTGATATCCTTGAAAACATAAATACATTTTTTTAAATAGACTATCCAAAGTAATGTTTAGTTTCTGGAGCTTAACAGGGATGGCCCCAAACTGTAGCTGAGGCCTCATTAGCAAACCACAATACTTCACAGATGAGACTCTTCTTATGGGGCTAATTCACTTTTTTTAAGAGGGTATATGGATTTAAGAGAATCTAGGAGGATCCATTTATCTTCTTTAAAAGACTTAAAAAGTTAACTAAGCTTCAATGCTGTTAACAGGAAGGAAAAATACAGTCAGTGGGTCAAAAAGCAGCCCCTTCCAGCTGCAGCAAACTCCATTTAACACTCTGAGATTGCACGTCACATCTGATTATTTAGACTGTCTTTAAAAAGTCCCATTTTCAAACATGACACCTGACCTAGGCACCTGACGCCATCTTTATCTGCCAAGGGATTGCAGAGTAAATCTGGCGATTGTGGTGCTCACAGGAGATGCTACGTGAAACCTGGGCCCTCCAGATGAGAGACTTAGAAATCAAAAAGCCATCATAATTCAAAAAAGAAAACAAAATGCTAAGAGAACTCAGAGAAGGTTTCTGGAACATTGAAAAAGAGTCTGGTGATTAAGATAGCAATACTTTATGACATTCATGGAGTTTCAGCAGGAAAAGCAAAAAAAGTTTTTTTTTTCTCCTAAAACTAGCCATGCACGAGGTGAGAACTTTGCTAGGCATTACCTTATCTATAGGATAATTTAGCCACCAGATTAGCCTCTGTCCTTACAATGTTATGAACTTGAACATATAAAAAATTTACAAATACAACAATATAGAAAGCTTCAATAATCTATCCATAGTTTCCTTAATCTGTAGACACTAAAAATCCATGATCCTCTACCTACTTTCCCAAGCACAGAAGCAGCATCTGAATTACTTAAATGTAATATGTATTCATTTTTCCCTCAGGCTCAACTTCTCCGTATTTATGTGGGCTATGTTCCAGTGTATCTTTGTACACATATATACACACCCATGCACATACATATCCACATCTATGCTACTATATAGACACACGCATGCATATGTGTATATACGTCTGTTTATACACTTGTCTTTTCCTAAATGAAATACAAATACACCTAGAATTTTCATTCTACATAACGATCAGGGGACAATCCAAGGACTGATGGAGGTATCCACAATACCCTAAATGAGGCAGAACTCTATTTTAAATCCTATCATTTGCCTCCCCACAGAATAGACAACAAACACAAAATCAACAATAAAACCATCCCCCGTGTCCAAACTGCTCAACAAGGAGCATCGTCATTCTAAGCCCGGGTGGTTCCTTTCTGTTTTTCTTTCCTTCATTCCATTAAACCTTACCCTTAAAATAATAGAATATTTACTCACTTTCAATGAATCAAAGCAGGCGATTACTCGTCCGTTTTCAACTTGGCAGCTTTTCGATGGATGTGCAAATTTACATTCCGTGTCTGCTCGTGAGCAAGTGCCCCTTTGGAACTCTCTACACACTTCCAGTGTGAGCCATTTGGTGTCCCGAATTGGCGTGACACTAACAGCCATGTTTAGATTTTACAGGTAGTTAATTTTTTTTCAGTGAAACAAACAAACAAAACCGAGCCCTCCCCCCCAAAAAAGCCAAACTGTTAAGACTGTAAATGATGAAAATGTCACCTCTTCAAATGCTCTGTCCCCAAATCCCTGCTCTTTAAAGGTACATGGAAAATCGTGTTGTCAATATCAAGGAAAAGAGATCCCACTAGAAATTCACAGCATGAAACTGTTCATCGAAAGAGGTTTGGGACTTAAGAGAAATGCTAGGATCACAAGTGTATCAGTGTTTAAAAGGAGGGCCGGGAACTAGCCTTGTGCTCTCAATAACCCATTCTCAGTGCCAATTTGGAGCCCAAAACACAAGCATGAAAACGTGGCAGACCCTTCGACACAGAATTTCCAAGCTGCTTTCAGCAAATTGTCTGAAAGGGAATCTCCTCACAGCTGAATTTGCAATTGGGTTCTGTGGTGCAATTGGTATTGATTAGTTTGGCATAGACAGATGCAGCAGCTTTAGAGCAACAATCAGGAAATGATTTTTGTTTGTTTGGTTTGTTTTCCTCCTTGATTTTTCTGGCAGAAGATATCTTACTTTTTTTTCAGCAAACTTTTCTCAATCTCTCTCTCTCTCTCTCTCTCTCTCTCTCT
>NW_020954588.1:47840046-47849956 GCF_900497805.2 Vombatus ursinus
CAGATACTCAGAGGCTTTCTCTTGATTCTAAGTAGAAATGGGGGTGTCTGGGCTAGAGGCGGAGGGTGGAGGGTGGAGGTGCTGTCTTCGCGGTCTAGCTGGCAGCAAGCAAGGCAAAAGCAGAGTCTGCTCTAGAAGCGGTCCAAGCAGCAGAGACGTCAGGAAAGGCACTTCTTAGTACCAACCTGTAGAAAAAAGAGATAGGTTACCATTTACCAAGCAGCACTTCACCGATGTCCCACAGTCTCACCACCTTGCCGTGTGACCCTAGACTATCCACCACTGGGGTCTGTCTCTTCCTTCCACACAGAATACTTACGGTGCAGCCCATTGCAGCCAGCCATCGTAGATTTATTAAAAAGGGGGTCGCTTCCCTTTGCGAAGCAATGCATGATAGGGGAAGAACCAATCACAGATAGGGTTGCAGCAATATTCTGGGCAGAAAGCCAATAGTGTGGGTTGTCTTATGAAAGGTCGCGCCTGTCAGACGTTCATTACTATGCTCTAAGCACAGAAAATGTCCATCAGATGGGACTTATTCCACGGCAAGAAGACGAGCATGTGGGTTTCGAATTTACCCAACATGCAGTTAGTGGATTAAACCATGTTAGTTTTCCAAACAGCTCCCACATAAGCACACCAGCGACTGGAAATCACGGCGGCAGAGGCAAGCTTTCAGCCCGCAGTTCACTTTCCAGATGCCTTCCCTCTCCTCAGCTCTGCTCTGCTCTGCTGTGCTCTGGGCAGGCTCCCGGGAGCCAGCCTGCTGTACTGACACGTGAACTCAAGAGGAAAGGGGGTGTTTACGAATGGTACATTCTCCCGACCTATCCAATTCACTTCCTTCCAAACCATAAGTAAGACGTCCAGCCGTCCTCCCCGCAGCTCTCGGCTATACTGTAAAACTACTCCATTCAGCCCGCAGACACTTTGTCAATATATCACAGGCACGCCAAATAGGAACAAAAGCACCCTTTATGCCAGCATTTTTTCGAGCAAAAGCTGAGGTCATGTGGGGAAAAGGAGAATCGCAGTGTTGTCAGGACGTCTGGCAAAACATAAGTCATCCTCGGGGGAGAAAGCGATTCCATCACAGAAGCATCACATATTAAGGAGGGGGTCTGATCTGGAAGGCATGATGTACCTCTGAGGGAGACTTCCGAATAAGGGTTTGGATGCTGCCCACTGCGGCCAATTATTAACTCGGCAGCTCTGGGTTGCTCATAATCATTTCATTTCCCTGACAACAGGTAAATCATCAATTGCTCTCCTAAAACCCACCAAATGGGAATACGCATGCTTTTTTAAATTATTATTTTTGTTTTTGTTATTCAAATAATCACAAAATCTTAAGAGTTCAAAAAGACTTCCAAGACCATCTGGTCCGACGTAGATCTAAACAACATGTCTTTTAATCAAGCCAACAAAAGCACTCATTAAGCACCTTCTGTGTGCCAGGCACCGTGCTAAGCCCTTACCCTCTAGATCATCCATGACAAGGGATCACCCAACCTTCTCTTTCCTCCCAAAATGGCCTATTACCTTATGGGACGGCACTCATTGTTAGACTGTTTTCTTCATGTTAGCCCTTTCCATTTGAGATAACTCCAGTGGCTAGGAACTTTTCCTTATCTTGAACCTTAAATGACATCTTGGCTACTTTGGAATTTTGCTAATGAAATGAACAAAATTGTAATTCTGAAAATTTAGCAGACCACCACGACCTTCAACAAACCTAACGCTCCAAATATCTTTAGATATTTGTCCTTTGGCAACATTTATATCAGCAAACATTTATCAAGCATATGCTATGCAGCACAAGACCCTGGGATAATATTAAGAATGAAACAAGAAATACTCCTGGTATTTATGGACTTTCAAAATATTAATGGGGGATTAGGAACCATACCTAAGTATGATACAAGGTAGAAGGTGAAAATGGTAAAAGGTGGGAAAAGGTATTAATACTAAAAAATGTTTTGCTATACAGAATGTATAGATGAAGAGAAATGTTTGTAATCTATTTGTGACTTTTACCAGGCTAATCACAAGATGTTCCAATTTGCTGATCATAGTTACACTCAAAACCATTGACTAAATTACCTTTTGTGTGTGGAGGGAACACCCAAACCTGTTAAATGACAGATCTCTGAAGCAAGGGATTATTGATGACAATAATGACTTTATTTCCTGGTTTGTTTTTGTTTGTTTGTTTGTTTGCTTTTTAGGGGGGTTGTTTGTTTTTTCCCCCTCAGCAGATCCATCACACCCAGAATACATCACCTTCTCCTCGGTACTTCTCAAGTTTTTCTCATCCTTCAAAGCTCATCTTTAAGACTTAGACAAATGACCCACTTTTATCCAAAACCTAGCATTTATTATCTGTGATATTTTTGCCACAAACTTTCAAAGGCCACTGAAAAGGATGGAGCTAAGCTTCACAAACACACTGAGTCTCTGATCCCATCCTATCCTATGCCCGCCCCCTCCCAATCTTCAGGAAACCTTAGGTGACTAGATTCCAGTTTTGTTTTGTTTTGTTTTGTTTTTTCAATAAAGGCATCCTTGATATACAGCCAGCTGAATGAGTTCTCTCTCACCCCTGAAATATTCTAAAGTATTTAATCTAGAGGTGAATGGCCCTCCTCACTCCCTACCTTGTATTATACTTAGAAGAGTTCATTACACTTACATGTATCCCTCACCCAATAAAATGTAAACTCCTTGAGGAAAAGGGCTATGCCGTTTAGAAAAAAAAAAAAAACACAACACTTTGTATATTCAACCAATCAATTAATCAACAACCATTTATCAAGAGCTTATGTGCCAGGCAGTGTGCTAAACAATTGCCTTAGGAACATGTTAAATTGTTTGAACGACTTGAATGATTTTATAAAACACAGTTGAATGCCAAACTAAACAAGCTCATTGTTGTATCGATTGGGAACTACCATGGGGGCCAAGTAGTATTTCTGAAACAGAAAGAATTGACAAAAAGAAAGATCTTGATAGAAGACACCACGAGGCAAATGTCAGGCCTATTCCCAAACACTACCATGATAAAAAAAAAAAAAACTGCAATATGTTTATTTATGGAACTGAAATAACAGACCCAAAGAAGGTACGTTTATTATTTAGACTTCATAAATATGTCGTGCTTACGAAGGCAGACATTCTACAAACCTGGTTCTGCCTGGAAAAACTGCAACATGACTTAGATGTTGTGGGTAAATCAATATAATTCACAAAAGCAAAATCCCTTAGTCAATGATATGACTATAGAAGAAAGTTTACCAAATTTTATATATGTATATATGTATGTATATGTGTATATACATATATACATATACATATGTATATAGGTAGATATGGAGATATGGAGAGAGAGAGAGAGAGACAGAGAGACAGAGTAAATTCTGCTTTTTTAAAAGCCAAAGAAACAAGTTTCAAAACTTTAAGTCCTACAGGATGACTTGGGGAATTGGGAATTGTCATGTAGGTAGGATATGTCAGAAGGAAGACTAGAACTTTCCTGACAGGAACATCAGGACTCTACGGGCTCTGCCCTGTGACTTCTATAATTGGGTTCTAAACAAATCAAAGTCAGCTGCACATAATCCTGCTTGGCTACTAAGGAGCCAATGGTAGTACTTTTGCCATAACCTTCAAAGAAGACTGAAAGGGATGGATCACAACATCACAATTACAATGGCTGAGTTTTTGCTGGCAAGAAAGCCCCCTTTGGATTTGTGGAAATTTGTGGTACAATTTGTGGAAATTGTACCATTTCTGTATAATTACTATGAATACTTATTAGCATGTATAGAAATGGCATTATAAATGTCAAAGAGGGAATAAACATTTATATACTGCCTACTATATACCAAGTACTGGGCTAAGCAATTTACAAATATTATTTCGATTGATTTTACAGCAACTCTACAAAGTAGGTGTCATTATCATCCTCATTCTACAGTTGAAGAAACTGGGGCAAACAGAAGTTAAGGGACTTACCCAGGGTCACACAGCTGGTAAGTATCTGAGAATGGATTTGAACCAAGATCTTTCCAACTCCAGGCTTGGAGTTCTTTCTCTTGAACCACCTCTCTACTTAAAGACTGACTTAAAGACCATATCTCTGATACAAAATTGTTTATATATAATTTATCTCCTCTTCAAAGGCAAAATACTTGTAAGTGTAGCTTAGTTGAGTTGAGTTCCAGTTAACTGAAATTTAGTTAAGTTATAGTCAAGAAATGTCATCAACTGTTTCCATGAAAACAGAATTTGATCAAATGATATACGAGGCATTTAGTTCAATAGGAATAATGTTATAAATTCAAAACCCATTTCAAGGCCACCAAAATTTAGACTATCAAACTTAAAATAGAAAGGGGAGAAATAGGAGATGAAATAATTTTGTACTTAGTTGGAAAAAGCCTTGCTTTTTCCAGGGGATGCTGAGTGGGAGATGAAAAGAGTTTCAGAAAGCTCCCCTGGGGCAACCCCAAAACTGTTTTCGGGTTAGTTGACCTTAGTGCTCTCAACTAATCAGAGGGCAGAGAAATTCTTCAAGATCATGGTGAAAAGACACTAATCACAGAAAATATTGGTTCCCTGGGAGTTTGATTATTATATATCAACAATTTTTAATCAAACATAGATTTAGTCAATATTAGATGACTCATGCCTATAATTCAATCAACTATGCCATCAATTCAAGTCAGCCATTTAAATGTAAAAAAAGGTGAGACCAACAAGGCTACTCTCTCTCTCTCTCCCTCTCCCTGTCCTTCCCTCCCTCCCTCTCTCTCCTCCTCCTTTCTCTCTTTCCCCATTCCTCCCTTCTCTCTCTCTCTCTCTCTCTAATTTTTTTAATATACCAATACAACCTAAGTACATTGATGCATTCATTATCCAGGTTATAGAAATATTCACAAGAAATGCTTGGACTAAAGAAATTTATTGTTTTTAAAGGAGTGATTGAATTAATTTCAAACTCTGTTTCACAAATATTCACTGGTTTTTTTTTTAAAGTAACAGCTGAGACAAATACTTGTGCCCATCAAAATGTACCTTGATAAACTACTTCTGTTCTAGGACTGAAGTCCAGCCCCAATGCTTTAGTATGACGTGGGCTCGTCCCTAGATTCCCAAAGGCATTACTGGTAGGGAACAAGCTTCAGCAAGTCCTCCCAAGCTGAAAAGGCTTTATGTACGGGCCTGACAACAAACTACGTGTCTGGCATCTAAGGACCAGCCTAGCTAAATTCAGGGAGGTTCGACCCTGGAAATATGGATACCATATGATGCCTCCCTTTATTTCAGAGGGAGGAAAGAATCACAGAAGATCATGAAGAATAAGACTTAAAAGGATAGGGGAAATTGCATAGGTTGGGGAAGTACCCATTCACCCCCAAAGAAATAACAGCTTTTTTTAAAGTAATAAAAAGAGCAAATACCATAGATGGGGGGAAATTGCCAATTTTATATTGAACAACACCAGGTCTATGAATACTTTTTAAATTCCATCCCCTCTTTTTAACCTTGGGCCCACTGGAGATATCAGCAATTGAATTCCACACACTGAAAGTATAAGGCACCACAATTGGCCCAACACCAAATTTTATAAGAAACCATCACCCACGGATTTGAGAGAAAGCTCTGGCACAGGGATCAATAATCACTTTATTCCTGCCCAGCAACAGGAGCTAAGGAATGACTATGGATCCCACCGACCAGTCTAAAGCATTAAAGAGGGAAAGAAAGGAAAAGAAGAAGCAGACAGAGAGACGAGAAAGACACAAGAATAGGAAGAGAAAGACAGGAGAGTAAGAAGGCCAGTATAGCATGCTAGAGGAAAGATAAGGGTGTGTGTGGTGAGAGATAACCAGCTACTGTCTGAGATGCCATTGGGGGAAGGCAGGGCTAGAGGATGCCTTCCTGCTCCAACTGGATAATCCAAGGAAACACTGAGATAAGCTTGCAAAGGAGTAAAAACCACCCCACTTTGAGCAGCATGATAAGTGTCATAAGTGAAACTAAATTTCTTGGCAACATACAAATCAACAATTAACAGTTTTCTCTCTTCAGATGAAATACAACAATGTAGCTATTTGGGAATCCATCCGAGATACAATTCAACTCGATCAATATTTATTTAGCACCTACTGTATGCAAAGCCATATGGATATCATCCAGGGTGGATAGGAGATGTCTCCTAGAAGCACTTTGGATTTGGCTTTCAGAAGATTTAGGTACAAATCCTATTTAATGTCTTCTTGTCAGCTTGAGTTCATCAGTCCTTTTGATGTTGTTATAGCTTTCTAAAACAAACTCCTTTCATAGAACTCTGCGTCCTCAAGTTATTTTGTATTTATTGGGTAGTGGATAGAGAGCCAGGAAAGGTCCACCCTCTGACACACTGTCTATAAGACCCTGGGTAAGCCTCATAACTTCTCATTGCCTGGCAGAGAAGATGCTGTCCTCTTTTTGTAAGGGGAGCTCCCTATACCTCTGAAATCCTAGATCCAGTCTCTTTCCTTTTCCCACCATCCTCCTTTCCTTGGTATCATCCTCCATTTTCAAAGCAAGGGATACCTCCACTTTGGAATAAGCTAATTCCTCTGTCTACTTTCAACACCTCTTTCCCACCCCTTCCATAACCTCACCCTGACAGTGATTCTCATACAACGATCATTCCATTTCCACTGGCTCTCGCTCATTTGATTACAGATATGCTTAAATCTCGCCAGCCTCTTTCTTAACCAAACCTTTTTGTTACACTTCTACCCCACTCAAATGTTATCCCATCTCCCTCCCTGGCTTTGAAGTCAAGCCCTTAACACTAGGGCCTCCTCACCCCTGCTCCTAGGACCTCCACTATCTCAGTAGCCACATTCACCTCTACCCCTCCAGGTCACTTCCCTTCTCTGAAATGCAAATACCTCCTGGGGAGAAGAAAAGAATGGGTCAGATGATTCATATGTCCTCCCCTTCTTATGGCCCCCTTGGTGCAATGAAAGGCACTTAGAGAACCATAGTGGGGAAAGAGATACATAGACAAGTGACCTATGAGACGAAGTAGATTATACTGTGAAAGTACCAAAGAAGGATCAAAAATACTCAAATTTGAGGAAAAATAAAAGCTCAAAGGAAAGACTGATCACCTCGGCTGGGAGAATTCTCAGGATATTCTCCATGATTATAAGAAGGCAGTCAAAAGTTCCAGGCCTCAGATCATTGACCAGGTAGCAGAATTAACCTCCTCTGCTATTTCTCCTACCACTCCACTATTATCACACTGTTCACTTAAGGATGTTGGCCTGGAGATGGCAGGTTATGCCTTGTAATTAGGCAGCTGCTCATAGGGCAAAAGGAAAGCCCACTCCCTTCCTTGCAATCAAAACAAACAAACCCAGCCTGACTGGCACGTCCACACTGAGAAACTCATCCCTTCAACAGGATAAGAGTACCTGATGTACCAACTTGGTCTGCTTTCTGATTTGGCCTGACGGAGGCTCTGCAATTTCACAACGTCTGGGCCAGAGACTCCAAATGCATATACCTCTTTGTGTTAGTAAACTAGGCATTTAAGGAGGCTCTAGTGACTCCCTGAAGCAATGATTCCTTATTTGAGAAGAAATCCCAGGTCCAGAAAGGTCCACTGCAGCTTTCAGGCTCACTGTCAGTCTGAGACCACAGGTCACTATGTAGTCATTAACTTATTAGCATGTTACTCTGGCACAGCTCAGATCGACAGCACCAGGAGATCAGTGGAGATGGAATGAGCCCTTAACGGTCCTGCACTTTTACGGATGGTTTACGGATAGATGTCAGAGTCCATGAACTTGGAAAGAACAAAAACCACATCTTGATGTCAACAGAATGGGTTTCCTTTGTCATCCACTGTATAACTGATTTTATCCATTGAAACATCTCATCTAAAGACAATAAACACAAAATCAAACAGCTGGATTCCTAAGGATTTGCTAGGCTCCATCTTCTGATGTTCATAAAATCTTTGTCTAAGAATGGGCTTCTTCAGCATTGCTGTGTCATGGCCAGCCCCCTTTGGGAAATCTGGTGAAATCTCTGCACCCCTGTTCAGAATTACACATTCAAACAATTAAAGAAAATGCTGTGTTTCATTTAGAAGTTAGTGAAAATAAAGATAGAATTTTTTCCCATCCTAGTCCCTAGGCCCCTTAAGGATCCCAGGCTAAGAATCTCTTACCTACTGTATACCAAAGAGGTCAAAGAATAAGGAAAAGGAAAATTTGTATGAAAATATTGATAGAAGATATTTTGTGGTGGTAAAGAATTTAAAATTGAAGGGATGCCTATCAATTGAGTAATGACTAAACAAGTTGTGGTATATAGTTGTGATGGAATATTATTGTGCTCTAAGAAATGACCAACAGGATAGTTTCAGAAAAACGTGGGAAGACTTATATTAACTCATGCAAAATGAAGTGAGTAGAACCTGGAAAACGCTGTACACAATAATAGCCATATTGTAAAGATGATCAACTATTAAAGACTTCATTACTCTCATTAATACAATGATCCAAGACTAGTTCCCAAGGACCAATAATGAAAAAAGTTATCTACCTCCAGAGAGAGAATTGGTGAACTCTGAATGCAGATTGGAAAAAACTTTTTTTTTTAACTTTCATTATTGTATAAAATTTTGTTTGTGTTTTCTCTTGAAACGGCTAATATGGAAAAAGTGTTGCATGACTTTACAGGTATAATTGATACCAAATTGCTTTCTCAATGAGGTGAGAGAAAGGGAAAGAATTTAGAACCCAAAATGTTTAAAAAATGATTGCTAAAATGTTTTACTGTAATTGGGAAATAGTGAACAAAATAAGTAAAAAGAATTTTTTAAAAAATCTCTGACCTAGTCCAAGTTCCACATTCTACAAATTTGGAAACTGCTGTCTATTAAACAGCTTGGCCAAAAGCTTGGAGTCAAATGATTGGAACGAAAGTGTTATTACATTCCACTTAACAGATTAAGAAATCGAGGCCAACAACAATACAGTAATTTATCCAGGGACACACAGCTAACTAGTATCTAAGGCTACATTTGAACTCGGGTCTTCTCAGACACAGTAGTCTCCTGCTTCTATCCACCATGCAACCTACTCTATACTATAAATAACGTATTTGAAATTTGATAATGATCTATGGAGTGGGAGTATTTCATGAGGCAGTACTATAGAATAGCTATAAATATTACAAAGAGGAAAGCATTGGTGATAGGATCAAATTAGCAATATAGCATCACACTAGACCATTCTCTCCAAATCTTGCTTTTGCTAATTTGATAGACCATCTATTGGGCAACTAACCTTGTTCTAACTGAAACAACAAATAGGTGTTGGGGGTGGAATGCTGCATATTGATGACCGAGAATTATAGACACAGATGTCCACATTGCTTATCTAATCACCAAGACATCTAAGTGGTGCAATGGAGAGAGCCCAGTATCTGCAATCAGGAAGGTCTGAGTTCAAATCTAGCCTTAGACATGTTGTGAGCCTTGGCAAATTGCTTAAACTTTGCTTGCCTGAATTTTAGAATATGTTAGCATCAATAAACTAATCAATAAGTATTGATTACATACTGTCTATGTTCCAGGGACTATGCTGAGCACGGAGAATCCAAATGCAGAAAAGTGAACAAGCCCTAAACACAGGGAGCTGACATTCTAATGGGGAAGATGCCATGGATATATTCAAGAAGAGGCAGAAAAAATCAAAAGGACAAGGAAAAACATGCAAACTAGGTCATTCCAAGGTAGTTGGTGAAGAAGAGTGCTAGCATTCGGGGGGATCAAGAAAGGCTTCATGTAGATCCACTCAACCACCCTGTAAAATAACAATATTCTTTTCCCATTTTT
>NW_020954588.1:47849966-47853112 GCF_900497805.2 Vombatus ursinus
CCCAGACTTTGCCAGCAATCCATCTGCCTCTCCCTCCACATCCTTACCCTTGGACCCAAGAACTTTTATTTTAAAAACTGATAATTATATTTAATACAACTGGCATCCTTTGTAATCCTTTGTATCTTATTTCATGCATTAAAAATATTATTCCGGTAAGATGCCACCGGACTGCTAAAGGGGTCCATCACATAAGAAGTTATTAAGCCACATCTTGAAGGAAAAGAAGGACTCCACAAGGCAGAGGGGAGGAGGAAGAGCATTACAACCATGGTGGGGGATGGGCACTGCAAAGATACAGAGATGGCGGAGGGTGGAGTATCTAGTGGGAAGGACAGAGAGGTCAGCTGACCTGGACTGCAGTGTGTTCAGGGAGCAGTAACAATGTACAATTGGAAAGAAAGGTGAAGGAAAGCAAAAGAAGGCCCTTAAAAACTAAACAAAGGAGTCTGATTTTATCTTAGAGGCAATGGGAAGCCACTGAAGAGGAGGGGTCCCTAAACCAGTGGTTCTCAAACATTTGGGTCCCAGGATCTCTTCATACTTTTAAATTTGACTAAGGGCCCAAAGAGCTTCTGTATCTGTGGAACGCTTGAATTAATTTTACTGTATTTGAAACTGAAATTGAGAAAATTTAAAATATTAATACATGTAAAATACTAATAAACCCACAATATATAAACATAAATAACATATTTTAATGAAAAATATATTTTCTAAAAAAAATGAGTGAGAAGAGTGGCATTGTTTTGAATATGTGGCAATGTCTCTAAAAGAAGGGAACATTTATATTTATCAGCTGTGTCAAAAACAGGCCATTCTACAAGGATGGGATTATATTTTTTCAATCGATAAGTTTAGTTTTAATTTTTTGAAATTTCTTAAATCAGGCTATTGGAGCTGTAGCAATTTACTGTCTAAGTTGGTATTCTGTTAATGGCATATGGAAGAAAAAGATCTGACTAGCTAACATACAAGGCACCAGACATAACAAACTCACCAGATGCTCTAGAATACTTGATTTCTCCTCATTTTTATGGGTTTCCAAAACCAAAACATTCACCCCACCCCCTAGCTGCCAACCTACCACCGATGAATTGATTCATACTTAACTAGTCTGGTCATTAGGAAGCGGATGCAGAATGTCCTCATCCCTGATGCTTTTCCAACTGAACGGCCACTGTCAAACCTTGAGCTCAGCATGGATAATTAATGATGATGGTGATGATGATGATGATAGTGGTGATGATGATAATGATAACTAGCATTTATATGGTGCCTTAAGGTTTGTGTAGCATTTTACCTGTTATATCATTTGATCCACTCAACCACCCTGTAAAATAACAATATTCTTTTCCCATTTTATAAATCATGAAATGGAGTACCAGAGCCCCGAATGACAAAGCTAACAAGTGTCTGAAACAGCATTCAAACTCAGGTCTTCCCTCCCCAGACTTTGCCAGCAATCCATCTGCCTCTCCCTCCACATCCTTACAATAAGAGCCTTCTGTTATTCAGGGTGACCTCTCCACCGCAGTGAAAGTCCTGAGTTCCTAATTTTATGACATCAAAATGTGTTTACAACTCTTCAGAAATATGGCAACCGATCTCACTTGATTATTTCGCTGTTTTGACTCTTTCCTAGCTTGTGTCTCTGAGAGGCCAGATCTCAATCATAGAATAACTCAGTCAATACCTGACAGAACTGAAGTTTGTTAGTCCATAGATGGCCAGACTATTGTTGCTTTAATTATTCATCAGAGGAGAAGAGCCTAACTTAACTCGTAGCTTATCCAATGAATTACTGGATTTTTTTTCTACTTTCTGTCAATCAACTGGTTATTTCTACTCTCTCCAGTTAGGGTCACTAACACTTTAGAAAGCTATAGCAGCTGGGCCATCATGATGGAGACAATTATACAGAGGTTAAATAGGCAAGCTGGTTGTTACGTGCTCAAGGTCTGAGTAGCAGAAAAAAGTTAATCTCAAGGTCATGACAATTTTCAGAGAGAAAAGAAAATTGACACAATGTGAATCGAGGTTTGGGATAATATTGCACTAATTTAAAGAGTATGGGAGAAAGCATGGCGCCCAGAACAAGGAAGCCACCAGTCCCCACAGTATGTACTGATTAGGCGACAGACAGAGAATCTTGCTCAGTTTGGGGTTTCACATCTTAAGAGGGATGTTGAAAGACTAGATAATATCCACAGGAAGGCACACTGAAAGGGGTCATGAAAGCAGAACATGAAGAATGGATGAAGGCTCTAGAGAGGTTTAACCAGTGGGAGAGGTGCTGTATTTGTAGTCTAAAGATCTCATGGCCCTGCCATGGGACACTGGGCAAATTCCCTCATTTTTAAAATGAGACAGATTGACTCAATGTCCCATTGTAAAAGACCTACAGTTTCTTAACCTGAATGGCATAATAAATTGGTAAATCATTACCTCTCTGGAGGGAGAAAGAAAAAGAAAAAGACTAGAATAATTCAACATCATTCTATTTTAATAAATCCCTTATTACTGGTACTATTTGATGTAACTAATTTTTAAAAATTTCTGACTTTAACAATTGCCGAAAGATACAGTTTAAAATAATATAGGCAACTCAATTATGCAACTGTGGCAGAGCAAGGTTTGGAAGGCAGGTCTTCCTGAATCTGACTCAAGACCTCAGTTTCCTAATTTCCTACTGGCTCTTCTACAACCCTTACCATTTCCTCAGAGAATCCCTCTCTTACTTTAAGACACAGGGTGAGCCCCACCTTCTATATGTGAAGCCTTTCCTTCCCTTCCCTCTCAGTCACCTGCTTTTATCCCTCCCTAAATACCCACGTTCAATTCTCTTGTATTGATTTCATTTATAGGGATTTTGTATGAATGCCTGCTGTCTCTTTTGATAGAATGTAAGCTCCTTGATGACAGGGGAACTTTATTTTTATTTTTATTTTTATTTTGGGGGGAAATTTCCATTTTTTTCTTTGTATACAAAATCTGGCACACAGTAGGCAGTTCATAAATGCATATTGATTAAAGTGAGTTCTGCTGTTGAACTAGAACTATAAATATACTTGTTCTTTTTTTAATATCTGAGCATAAAATCATTTCTGCATTTGAATTGTTCCAAATCCACTCGTCACCATGTA
>NW_020954588.1:47853512-47885663 GCF_900497805.2 Vombatus ursinus
GGGGAAGGGAGGGAGGGAGGAAAGGAAGAAAAAAAGGAATGAGGGAGAGAGGCGGGGAAGGAGAGAGGAGAGGGGAGGACAGAGGAGAGGGAAAGAGAGAAGGGAGGGGAGGGAAGGGGAGAAAAGAGATACTTTAATCTGCCCTCCGAGTTTATCACTCTGTCTGGAGATGGACAGAATCTTGACTCCTCTAATTGTGCCAACCACTTCCCAAGTCTTTCAGAGTTGACTGTCATTATAACATTGTTATTGTATGAATTGTTCTCCTAGTTCTGCTCACTTCACTTTGGATCAGCTCATACAAGTCTTCCCAGCTTTTTTAATGCCATCCCATTCATCATGTCTTAAAGCACAACAGTATTCCATCACCTTCATACATGAGATTTGTGCCTAGCCTACAGAGATTGAATGAGTTGCCCATGGCCACAAAATCTATACACATCACACAAAAGCAGATCATGAACTCAGGCCTTCTGACTCTCAGACCAGCCCTCTATTTGGGAGACCATAGTACCTCTCTTCAAGCAGTAAGAAGATAAATCATTAGAAGTCTCAAAGAATTCAAAACTTGAATTCATGAAGGATTTATTTTCAGTGGTTTATAAAGAAGTATATGGAGTACTCTTAGAATAGTTATAAATATATATATATATATATATAGTCTAGGAACTTAAAAACTATTTGTTGAATGACTATGTAGATTTAGCCTCCTCCAAAAATTTACCCCAAAGATGACTCCCATCAGTTGTTTTTCTCACTTTGTCATTGTTTCTTCAATCCTCAAATTATGTCCTTTTCTTTACAAACGCGGACATGTATCAGTCCTAAAGACGAATTGCCATTGCCTTCCACAGGAATGGACAAATAGCATCAAATATGGCTGTGTAGCTGTGACCTTCCTATAAATAGACTTCAACCACTGTCACTCTTACACAAATATTTTTACAAACATTTCTCCAAGTTAGCTTTACAGTTAGCAGCCAGCCATCACAAACTTTAGTAAAATGATTTTTCTATTCAGATGACTTTGAAATATATGTTAATTCTGATGCAATAAAAAATAAAAGCATTTGTATTTTGGAAACTCCTAAACAGAAAGCGTTTGAGGTTAGAAGACACAGAAAACTACAGAGTTTTCTGTTCTTCATAATAACAATAATGAAAATGATGATAAGTAATATTATTTGGTGGCATTCACAAACCATGTTACTTTTAAAATGTATTTGATGACATAATGCCAGGTAATAAAGAAAGATATTTAGATATTTTTTCATGTAAATTATTCAATGTATTCTTTTTGCAAGGGCCTAGTAGACTAACACAAAAGTGTGTGAATATTTCAAGTCATGCTAAGTACTTTCGTTACATTCGCTGAATTTTGATGATAAATCTTTCATCTCAGGCCTAAGGCTAGAGGGCACCAGTAAGTATTCTCCTTCTGGTGTAGTCATTATTTGTGGTTAGGGGAAGGGGTGCCCTAATAACCATCCTCTGCATTAAGCAACTGGTCCCTCGCATTGGACAATCCAGAAGATTGTTTGAAACATTTATCTTCAACCTCAAGCTGTCCTTAGCCTGTCAAATAAATGCCTTTTGCCCAACTTCAATGTGCCTCAAAAGTGGAGAATCAAGATAATCTATGGAAGTCTCTCCTCTCTTCCCTTTGTTAAGGAGGATTCCCGTTATTAGCTGATGATGAGTCATTTTATTTCCTTACTCTAGATGTTATTAAATATAGCTTTATCAAGGGGAACTCACTTTTTGAAAGACTTTGGACTCGACTGCTGAATGCTTTAAATCATGAATCTGGCAACCATCTTGTTTGGAAGAGAGCAAGCTTAACTAACTTTTCTGCCCACGTTTTTGAATGAACATTATCATATTCCTAGCCTTCAAATAAAGTGGAATCTCCAGGACTAGAGATCAAGGATTTTTTTTTAAACCAGAAAGGATGCTATCTTTTTATTGTTATTATTGTTTGGTTGGCAGCGCTAGAGATTCTACTTATTCTCAAGATGCCAACACGCAAAGGTAAGTTTCATTAGAAGCCCAAGAGACAGAGAAGAGCAAACCTAACGAAATGGAACTTTAAGAAAAGATGCACAGGATAGGCTCACAAAGCCCTGGAAGGCTTTCCACAGCAACTCATGATATAATCAAGTATGGTTTTCTCTTGGTGTGCTTTGCGGCTATGTCTGTCTTCCAGAAGTCACCAGCTCATCAGTACCAAAGAAAACAGTCTGTTGAAAAGGGACACTGAAGAGACAGTTCCCCAAGTCACCATATGAACAATAACAACAAAAAAGAAAGAAAGAAACAAACAAACAAACAAACAAACAACCAAAAGCTTATGGTTAGTGAAAAAAAAAACCCACAAACTATAAAAACCACACTGGAGACTAACTCCTAAAAATGAGGCTCTGTTTAAGATTAGATTGACTAGTTACTATTTCTTCTCTATAAATTACTTCTGGAAGTGTGATACACGCAGAGGATCAAGTCAATGTTCTATTATTCTTCATTATTAATTATGCTAGGCTTGACTACATATATTTTGATGAAGATACTTCTCGTATGTGTTGCAATATACCCATGCTTTCAACCTGGACTCATTCTAGGTTTTAATCCTACCCAGTTGTGAAGAACACTACAAGACATTTTCTAATCGCATCTAAATTTTTTTTGGTCCTGATTTGTGATTCGAGTAGATTTATCTAGACTTCTATTTACTTTGAATTTTAATTGGATAAGCATATTCCTCTTCTGAAATGCTTCACTTAAAAATTAACCATCACATTTTTTTTTATGTTTTAAGGTTATATCCATATTTTATAAAAGGATTAGCAAGCAATAAAGTAATCTAATTTATATAAGTGTGTGCTTTTGCATCTAAAATTGTCTTATCAAACTATTTCACTTGTCCTGGTTGCTATTATCTGTCTCAACAGCAAAATGTGATTAACTATTTTGGAGTCAGCGTATTAAGAAGAGCTACTCCCATTAAAAACAAGTCATGCAATTTCCTCTCCACAATGAGTATTACAAGGAGGGCTTCCTTTTGTTTAGGATATTAGAATGAATTTTGATTATGGAATTCAATTTTACTTCATGGAAAGGGAACCCATGAAAACGCAGACAAATTAAAGAACTGCACATGTACACGTCTTTACTGAAATAGTACCGTATTCTGGATGGGGTTGGAATTACAAATCAGAACTGGGTTCAAAGCCGAATAACTGAGATATAAGATGTCTGACCCAGGACACTCACTTAACCTTTCTATGTCACTCAAGAATAGAGAAGTAATAGGTAATATATAATAATCTATAATCTATAATAAGAGATGACAGCTAAGTTCCAAAGACATAGCTGTATTCTGGCTAAGGCTCTGTTGCTGTTCATTAATCTTCCTGGATTTTATTCCTTGTGCCTTACAAGCAACCATATCTTGCCATTTCTACCTCTTCAACATTCATCGCATCTAACCCCTTCTCTCTACCCCACATGGCCACTGCTTCAGCTCAGACCCTCATTATCTCTCACCTAGACTATTTCACTAGTCTCCTAATTGATCACTCTGTCTCAAGTCTCTCATCTCTTTCATCCCCAAGTCTTGACTCCTCCACTCTGCTGCTGCCAAAGTAATTTTTCTTCAACCCAGATCACTCCACTATTTAATCAACTCCAATAGCATAAAATATAAATCCCTCCGTTTAGTTTCTACATCCTTTACAACTTGGCACCAACTAATCTTTCCAGTCTCATTGTATATTACTGTTCCTCCCTAACTCTGCAATCCCGTCAAATTAGCCCTCTCTGTTCCGCACAAATGGCATTCCAACTGCCAAACTTTGCAATGACTGACCCCCATGCCTGGAATCCATGCCTTCCTCATTTGCACTCAGAGAATCCCTCTCTTCCTTCCAGATCCAGTCGAATGACTTTCTACAAGAAGGCTTTCTTTAATGCCCAAGCTGATGGTGCCCACTCTCCCTAACGACCTTGCATTTCATTGTTTTGTATTTCCTCTTCTTATAGTTATTCTGCATATACTCATCTATGTACTGGTAGTCTTCCCACTAAAATTGAAGTTCCTTGAGAGTGGAGAATGTTATTCTTTTTGGTATCCTCTGCAACCAGCACTTAATACACGGCTAAAGATTCACTAATCAAGTTAGGGGTAGAAGTTCCTGCTTTTTTCCCAAACGCCGTATCTAACTCCAGTCTCTAATGGCAGCATTGGACTGGTGGGGCAATGCAGACAATCGAGTCAACAAGCATTTACATAAGTTAACAAGCACATACCTCCTGTGGGCAAAGTGCTTTGGATATAAAGAAAGGCAAAAAAGAAAAAAGAAGTCTCTGTCCTCAAGAAACTTATAATGTAATTATGAATCAAGCAACTGGAATGTTTACATGATAGCTTGTACTATACCACCCATATTTAAGCAGAAAGGTACAGTGAAAACAGTGCAGGGCCTGAATTCAGAGGTCCTGGCTTTATATCTTGTCTCTGCTACTGTCTCTGTGATCTTAGGGAAGTTCCTCCTCCTCTCCGGGATTGACTCAGTTTCCTCATCTGTAAATGATGATGGCTAGGACACTTTAAGTTCTCTTTTAAATCCACACCTGATAACCTTCTGTTCAACATTTTAAAGAAAATCTTAGATGAAATAATCCATTATTTCTCATTTTTGTACTTATCTTCTACCTTTCTACACATTTAGGAAAAAATATATTTTAATAAAAATACTAACATTAATAATTGTAATTAACCATATCCTCAAGTCTCTAGCCTCTTTTTTCTATTAGATACTTAAGAGAATGAAGACATTTATTAGAAATAAATGGCCAACAAAAATTGAAAACTGAGGAATTATGGAGGTGGAAATGGACATTTTGAGACATAAAGGACAGTCAGGTTTTGTTAATATTTTAAATCACAGTATGAAACAGGGTTAACATAAATCTTAAATTATAGTCATCACAGTGCAGACCATAAATATATTATTTTCTGAAATAATATGAAATTTATCATGTTTATACAAGTCAACACGAGTCAACAAGTGCTACTATCATTTCTAGATGTTTTTGAAAAATGCTTTAGTTGAAGACCCTAGCCAAGAAAGTAAAAAAAAGAAGCAACTTTTTGCAATACTCAGTGCTGTGTTTGACTTAAAACCTTGAAATATGATCCCCCATTACTCTGAACTATCTACCCTTATGAGAATGTTCCTTGAAATGTGCTCTGAAATTCACGTTCTAGTGAAAAGTTAACCCACAAGGTCAAATTCCAATAACTACTAGAGTCAATGAACTGCTGGGTTTCTTTAGGTGTGTTTGTTTCACGGAGAGCTCAGACGCTGCATGCACACGGTCCCATATTTGTAGGGAGCATAGATACTATCAAAGGAGAAATTTGGACATCAGTGCAAGTCTGGGCATGGCTAATTACTACAACAACGATATGAATATAGAGTCTTAAAATTTTCAAAGTGCTTTTCATATGGTAGATCCTCTGATCAAATGCAGGCAATTGCTGAGGTCTTGGCTTTTGTAAGATACTGGGCTGCTGATGGCCACTCTGTGAGTTAGGGAGGAAGTCAGTGGGGGAGGTGAAAGGAAAACAGCTACACCAATGTATTCTAAAAGAGATCTGAGGATTGGACTAGTGTACTAAAAGCAGGTGAGTCAGTTGCTTTGCCCCTCAGCACTTCATCCACCCCCATCCCAAGATATACCTCTGGTAACTTTTTTTTTTACCTCTAAGGTTTCACTAGATGATAAGTTTAAACCCATATATTACCAGTAACAAAAGATTGGGGGCAGAGAAGTTGTAAACAACAGAATTTTTCTTAGTCATGTACTCCCGAGAAATAAATTAAAGTATGCAAATTATTCACGATCTAGTTGTCCTATTCTAACCTTTCTCCTGACCTCTAGTGTTGCATCTCCAACTAACTATTGAAAATGGTGAACTGGATGTCTTGTAGACATTCTGAGCTCCACGAGTCTATACCTATCTTCCCAGTCCACCTTCCAAATCTTCCGGTCCCTAAACTTCCCAGTACTGTGGAGAGAGTCACCATTCCCCTGGTCAGCCAGCCTCCAACCCTAAATGTTATCTTCTACTCCTCGTTCTCTCTCCTCTCCTCTCTCCTCCCGCAAATTCCCTCAAACTCCACCAAACTGCTGCCAAGTCCTGTTAATTCCAACTTCATACCATCTTTCATACGCAACCGCTTTCTCACCTCTGACACCGGAACCATCCTGGTGCAGGTCCTCATCAATAACCTCAGGCCTGGGATATTTCAGTTATTTACTGGTTCCATTCAGCTGCCAAAGTGATCTTCCCAAAGTACGATCTGGCCATGTCACTCACTGCTCTTTGCTCCTATATATCTCAGTGGCTCCTTTTCCCTCCAGGATCAAATATAAAGTGCTTTGTTTGGCTCTTAAAGACCCTTCCTACCTTACATCCCTCTCCCTCACCTCACTACCCCAAGGCATGCAATCTCCTCATTCTGGGGATTTTTCCCTGGCTATCCACCTTGCATGGCATACTTTCCCTTCTTATCATTACCTCCTGGCTACCTTCTCACCTAAAGTCCTACCTTCTTCAAGAAATCTTCTCAGTCTTCCTTAAATTTAGTGCCTTTTCTCTGTGATTATCCACATATATATGTATACATATATATACCTACATTTACATATATGTATACATAATACATAACATATGTATAAAATATATATGTATTTATATATACCTGTGTATATATGTCTATATAATACATTATACATATATGTACATGTGTGTGTGTGTGTTTGTACCTATTTAGTTGATCCTATGTTGTCTGCCCCATTAGGCTGTGAGTTCCTAGAAAGGAGAGATTTTTTTTCTGCCTTTCTGTGTATCCCCGAGTCCACATAGTAGGAGCTTAATAAATGTTTATTGAGTTGTTGACAGACTTTCCAGAGATGGCCCCAGGGAAAATCCAGGGAGTTAATGCCCCCTTTAAAAAAAGAAAAGCCAAACAAAACCTCCCACAGTTTTCCTCAACAAAGACTTGTTGATTCATTGATAACAAGGTACTAAGTACCTAATGACTAATTAGCTATTATCAGAACAC
Organism: Vombatus ursinus; assembly: GCF_900497805.2. Lineage (NCBI taxonomy): Eukaryota > Metazoa > Chordata > Mammalia > Diprotodontia > Vombatidae > Vombatus > Vombatus ursinus. The sequence goes on from NW_020954588.1 coordinate 47,860,643, forward strand.
TTTAGTGTGAATTGAGGTAGTGAAAAGAGCTCAGACCTAGGAGCTTAGAGGCAGTGGGGTTTGAAGACACTAAGACTTTCCTAAACCTATGTTTCCTCATCTCAGAAATGAGGATAATCCCACCGCCTTTAGCATTGATTTCACAGGGTTGTAGGGAAGATCACAAAATAGAATGTCTGTATAGCACTGAAGTCCTAAATAAATATCAGCTTTTATGATCGTGGAATGATGATGTCTTTTTTTTTTTTTCCAATCAATCAATAAGCATGAAGACATCACTTGTTGCCAGATACTGGGCAGGGGTACAAAAACCAAAAATGAGAATGTTGCTGTTCTCAAGCACTTTGCCTTTTTGGGAGCAAAGGGGGAGATCTGGCCCCCAGTATTTTAGTTAGTCATTAGCAGGAAATTCTTTGAGGGCCTAGCATATTATCGTTAAAAGAGATCATCCCAGGCCATCCACACAAACTCCATCATTTTGCAGATGGGCAAAGTGAGGTGGAGTCGTTTGCCAAAGGATCTTACATGTAGCCAGTTAGCAACGTCAAGGTCTGAACTAAGGTTCAGCCCTCTTTCCAGGGCTCCAAAGGAAGTCTCCCAGCAGGAAGCTTTAAGCTATGTAAATGGCATCTCCCATTTAATTAAATGCGTAGAACTCAGTGAGCTCAGTGCGTATGTCCAGAGTGTGACCTATCTGTGATCTGTAAGTAAGATCTCTAAGGCAAGACTGTCCTAGGAACGTCCTAGTTGGAGCAATGATGGTGCACAGCATTCCCAAGTGCCTTCTCAACCTTTCAAGGCAAGTGGCTGTTAATCATGGCCTGAGCATTTTATTGGTTTAGTTACTAAGAAAGCAAATTAGGGCTCAGGGAGAATGGGACAGCAGGACCAACACGGAAGTCAAGAGGAGATTACCAGAAAAGGAAGGGGTAACGTGTCTCAGGGAGGAAGAAGTCCCCGAGAGAGCAAAGGAGCAGGCTCAAAGTGCTACCAATGAGAAAGCTGTCTATTACATAACGAAGATGATCCATTTCCCAATTAACTATATAGTCTAGAGAAACTCTGCATCTAGAATTGCTTTTGAATATTGTACGCTTATACATAAAATAGCTGGTAGAGAGGACAAATACAGAATTTTTTTAATGGACACATTTCACCAACGTTTTTCTAATAAAAAAAATCATTGTGGATCAGGAGAAAGATGGTGGAGTTCTTTATTACTACCCTGGAAACTTAATACATTTTAACACATGACTTATGTCCATACACCAAATGATCAAAAAATGTCACACGTTTAATCTAATAAAAAGCTGATCCATTCAATTTAGCCATAATAAAAATCACATTATAAAAGGTGAATTTGCACCAGTTCAATGTAGTATTATTTTCCCCACTGTCCTTGGAGTTTGAAAATTAAAAATCATGACTCCTTACCTCTCAGAGAGTCCTCAGGCAATTCCTAGTTAGGATTATGTCTGGCACAAGTTTTGTCTGCTCACCTGCCTAAGATGCTAAGAATCACTGTTAGAATCATTGTCTATTAACTGCTATATATACTGTGAGCATTATTCCTGGACATTCAATGCAAAGTGCTTTCAAGTCACTGTCCACCAGGACGATTTGTTAATAAAAGGAGGGTTAGTTACAGTGTACAAATCCATGGCAGCCATAGCTTCAAAACGGATTCATGACGCCAAGCTTGGAATCATGGTAGGTGCCGAATATTTATTCATTAGCAGAATGAATGGAGCTAAAATGTCCTATCGTCCAGGGAGATCACAACTGAAAGTGACTACCAGTGGGAGACCTCAGCAACGTGTGCAAATATAAAGTACAATGAGTTCCTAGGATCTTTTCTTATGCTCATCTTTACCACCTGAAAAGATCCTTCACCCCTCAAACAACAAGTCCAATGTTTTCAGAATATGAATTGTTTTGAGCATACCGTGAAAGGATTAAGGAAATAGTTACGGATGGACGTGAAATATTCAATAGAAAAGCCCACAATTATCTATAATTGTCAAAATTGGGGAAACAATATTAAGAAATCTTATCAGACAATTTCAGACTTTTCCAGTCTAACCACTTGCTTTTCTAATATTTTGGTCATTACATTTCAACATGATTGACTTCGTTTGTGGTTCTACTTTATTTTATACATTTAAAAAACATGATTCTGAAAGAGGGTACATAGGTTGCACCAGATCACTTGAGTGGTGTCTATGACACATAAAAAGATTAAGGACCCTTGCCCTATGCGCTAATGATTTACTACATGCAGATGCACACAACAGAAGCCAAGTGTACATGGCATTGTCTTCACAAGTCCTTATATCTATCTCTCGTTAACAACAACAAAACATGCTCTGCTGAGAGTCCTCCTCAGGGCTTGAAGCTGACCCCGAGTTCTCACAGACTATTCCAGAATGCTTCAAGCTTTTGGAAGGTTCTACCATGACAAAAAGAAGTCCTAGAAACGGACAATGTCTTGCATCCAATGATGGGCTGAACTAAGTATGAGTAGCCACAGGACAACCGCTTGGTGATGAATTCTATGTCCGTGGCAATCCATGAAACGAAGAAAATGGCAAAATGGTGGTCTTCTCTGCCCTTTCCTTCCCTTTCTACAGAGATAATGGCAGAAAGGGGGTGCAGAGAGTACCTAGAATCATGCTGTTATTATATCATTGGTAGATGAATTAATTCTTTCTGTTCTAAAAGATCTAGGGGAAAGTGAGGGGGCATACTGCTAGAAGAGCTGAGCCAGGTATCAATTCTGATGAAGTCACCAGAAATGAAACTAGAAAACAAAAAGGAGTATACTTAACGGAAGGACAGCAAGAACAGTCAACACACAGCCACAACAACAACAACAAAGAGTCAGAGTGGGTAGTTGTAGAGGTGGTTTTATCATGTTTGCAGAAATACCAAAAAACACGATTTCATGGAATTCTTGGTCATCTTGTAACAGAATGCTCAAGATAAGCATTTTTAAAATGATGACCATGTAGATAATTGTAGTTATGTGCCAATTTCGGTTGTAGATCATGAGGAAGGGAAATTCTACAAAATATTTGATAAAATACTCCCAATTAAGTCAACATACACTTTGATATTCAGTGAATTCAATGAAAAGGTAACCATTGGAGAAGACAGTGAAGTATGCCTGAATAGAGATCAAAGGCATTTTCAGTCTTATGTAATGAATAGTTTATTGAAGGACAGAATCCAGAGATATCAGACATGGCAAACCTTAACTAATATCATTTTATAAATTAACCTGAGTGTATCCTGACAGAAAGAAACTGGGTACCAACAGGGAATTCACTTCTGAATCAGCTGTGTACTGCCATACCATCAACTTCTTAGGGCAAAGACTTAAATCAATACTTAATCAGAATAATAAAAATGAGATGAACCAGTGCACAATTGAGGCAACTCCAACTTTACTTGCACAAATGACCTGTAGTGAAAAATGGGGAATGTACAAAAGAACAGGCCTTACACAGATTACCTCCATTTCCTAAGAAATTTAAGGGATGTAGTAAATCAATCACCAAAATGAGGAAACCAGAAAGTCTAGAAACCACCTTAGACTACAAATATCTGACCATCTTGGCAAAAACCAAAAGATATGGCAGCCCACAGAATACTAAGGTAGAATAGAAAGTTTTTTTGTAAAAATCTTATCATCAAGGATACTAGAAAATTATGGGTAGGAAAAATGAAATTTAAAAGAAAGCATGGTGTAAGCCAGATTATCCAGAGGCATTGAAACATGAAAGTAGGACACTGAAGAGACCATAAAATGGAAAAGATTTATCAAGATTTCTCTGACACTTTTCACCATCAATTACAGCGAAGCCATTGCCTTTGAACTCCTCACGTCACAAGCTCTATTAAGAAGTTGAAGCAGAAGAAAGAAAACAATGATTGGAAAAGAACAGTAGTTGGACTGGTCCAAGTAGACACATAAAAATTCCATGCTGGCTGTGCCATAGATTTAAGAGGATGGAATTATTGATCCTAAAATAATGAAAGAAAAGATCCTGAATATTTAGGGGGAAATAATTTTTTTTAAAAAAATCAAATATTCAATTATTACTGAAAAGGCTATTACAAGAATAATAGTAGAAAATGACCCATATGCCTAATTTCTCTTCTTTACAAACTATTTGTGATAATAATCTGTACATGTATTATGAGCATCATTGATGAAAGTTTGAGAAGTTGAATGGGCAATTGTCTGCAGACAAGATCCAGTAACGGGCAGAGTCTTTGTCAAACCATTGGCTTACAGGAGCACACAATATAAGATCACATCATGCTTATTATTTGTTTGCTATTTTATTAAGTATCCGCTTCAGGAGAGCAAACTGCTTCCAAAAACACTTCTTCTCCAACAGAAGTTCTCTTGTAAATATGTGAAAATCATTGAAGATTCACTGGAAGAATCAACCATAGAAATGACTGTTTGAAGACCCTGTGATGACGACTATGGAGAGAACAAGGAGGTGTGTGTATGCCTGCCAAAGATATCTGCCACTGGCACAGAAGATGTCCCGGGCAGAGTCCAAATGGAATAAGGAATCCCTGTAGAACAGAGACTTTTCACCTCTTTTGTGGCATGATCTCTTTGGGTAGTCTGCTGAAACCTATGGACTCCTCAGAATAATGTTTTCAAATGTATAAAATAAAATACATAGGATTATAAAATAAAATAATTTTATTGAAATAGTGTATAGATATACATATATAATTCAATGTTACATACATACACTATATATAATACATATCTAATGCAGATATGTATAGATGTATGTATACATATATATGGTACATGCAAATAGATATATCTGTGTATATACCCATAGGTATATATATGCACACACATATTACATGTATATGTACGTGTGTATATGCATGTACATATGTGTATACATGTACATGTACATGCATGTGTGTACAAGTATGGATAGACAGAGAGAGAGAGAGATTAGACAGATATCAACCAAAAACAAGTTACTGAGAAATACTTCTATAACTAGTGAGCCTCTTCAGAAGCTCTTATTTGTAGATAACACTGCACTAAATGAATTAAGTAATACTGCAGAGCTTCCTGAGATTAAATAATCATTCAAAAGCATGTATAAATGTGGTATAAAATAACTGTATTTCAATGTAATTGTATTTCACTATAATTTACAATATCCTTCGCAATCCTTTGTCTTTTATTTCAAGCTTTTACCAAAATTATTCTGACCAGGGCAGAAAGCCAAAGGGGTCCAGGACACAAAAAGGTCAAGAATCCCGCCTACCGAAGGAAGGCATCAACATTTATTTGAACTTTTAGGATCAATTCCCTTTTTCTTTCTTAAAATGTAAAAGATACTTTTAAAATATTCATACTAAAATTAAAATATAATGAATTTGTAAAATTTAAAATTTGTAACACAGTAGCCAGTGGTTGAAATAGTTTAATTTTACATCATCTGAGAAAAAAGCGTCTGTTGCATGATTAATTTAACTAACATTTCAGTGGAATGTTTAGCAGACGTAAGAAGGCAAACTCCCCAAACAGAATTCATAGGCAATGGTTAGTTAGGCGGATTACAGCTGTCTTAGCTATTCAATGACGCTCTCTGAAAGCAAAAACTAGGCAATATTTAAAGGCAAAAAACCCTGGACTCCAGTTACTTTATATCCTTGAAAGCAAAATGTTTAAGGATAACCAATAAATCATGATTCTCCCAAGTCAGATTGCTCATACAATACACATGGAATCAGTGAAATTCTATCAAAGACAATGTCTTGAATAGACCGTCAGCTCTGCTTTCTTCAAAGTACCCATGTGAGCCTCACACATGGCTAGCTTTCATTTACCACAGGACAGCTGAACTGAGAGCCTGCTTTATTTTTTTAATTCCAGTGCCATGACAAAAGAGCAAAACTGGAGTTCCTTTCTACAAAACTTAAATGTATCCTTGAAAAATTTTTGCTACCCCATTCCCCCCCCCAAAAAAAGACATAAAATCTTTTGTTAGCCACTGGCTGACTTTAAAATAACTTCAGAGACATGCACATCTCTAATTCGGTATATGGGCATGTCCATCTCATGTTCAATATGAAAGATTAAGGCTTAACACCAGGTAGTGTTGGCTCAAGAATGACCAATGCACACATTTTTTCACTCAAATCTGTTGACTCTAATTATTTAAATGAAAGGCTATGGCCTCCATCACAAGAATTGGTACGTATCGATGAATGATGCCATGCTCCTATATTCAACACTATATGAGGCTAAAAAATTTTTTTGGCTACATGCCCAGTCACTATTTTCATATACCCATATTTGTAATCAAAGCAAAGAGCTATTCTGTGATAGCTGGAATGTTAAATACAGACACCTGAGAGAAGGACATGCATGCAGATTAAAAAATATGACAGGGTTCTTTGAGAACATCTTGGCTCACCTTTTTACTTTACAGATGAACTAAAGCACTGAGAGATAGAGTGTATTCAGTGTTATTTAGAGAGTAAGAGGTATTGTTGATTCTTGAACTCACGTCAAATGACACCCAGGCCCAAGTATTGTCATGGTTTCTGCACTCCAGCCTCGGCCCCTGAGTTGGGACTCTACTTCTCCTGCTGGGGACCTTGTATTCTGATAAGCAAGACTTGACCATGTCTAAATCTGTCCCAGACCCACTTCTCTGCTTCTCCTCCTCTATCTTCCATCCAGTGCTCTCTCTACTATACCACCCCATACATGCTGGCACACACATCTTAATACCTATAAGAAGGCACAGCAGGGTTGCAATCTAAACTGTGGAGGGAGTGTTCACACCTACAAATCCTCAAGAGACTTTAGTCAATCAATGTGTTCGTTGTTCTTTCTGGTTGCCAGAACTCTCTGGTGTTAAGTCTAAATCCTATGTGCCGTAGGCACGTCTGAAGAAAGTACTGAATTAGTGATATCTATGAAACCAGTTTAAAGGCAGCCGATGACCCAAGGTACTAAATACGTTTCTATACATAGATACAGGGTCAAGATTTAGTCAATTTTTTGAATGTGGCTTGTTGTTGTTGTTATTGTTGTTGTTGTATAGATTAAGGGGTGGGAACCTGAGAGTATGTCAGTCATTCCCAAGTGGAAGTGATTCATTTTAGGAGATTAGAGTTCAGGCAATTGATGTCAAATAATGGTTTACTTGAGTCTTTCCCACACTGAGAATGCCTACTTCAGAGATAGTTACAGCTTGTTTTACCTTATTTTAAAAGGCATTGGGAGAGTTTAAAAACAAACAAATAAAAATTTAGCATCTTCAATTATCTTAGAATCGCAAAGACATGGGTTCCAATTCTGCCTACTGTGAGTCTATTGACCGTGTGACCTTAATCAAATTCCCTGACCCAGGAAACTCTAAAATGATAGGTTTTATACATTTTAACTCTAAGTTACAGGATATTAGTCATTCTTCACTGGGTGATCCTGAGTTTAAAGAAAAAAATCCTTTTAAAGACAAAATACTTTAATTCACAAAGGAGTCTGGTTTCTGTTTAAAAGCCCTATTGAACGACCTAATTTAATTGTCATTTTCAGGTGCTCTGATTTATTTCCCTTCAGGGAATCAGTAGGAATAGGATTCAGATAAACTGTTTTCTGTGCTCTCATCTTTCCCGAAAAGCTCCACAATTGGGGGGGGGGGGGGTTGGGGTGGTGATGGAGGAATATAACCAGTTTGCTCGGTGCTGAAACATATCAGTTAGTACGTATTGATCTATTAACTAATTACCAGGGAAAATGAAGGGTGTAAATTAGGAATCACAGAATTTATAAAATGCTCTTCGATTTTGCCCTTCTACCCAATGACTATGCAGAATATTTAAATGCATCATTTTATTTTATAATTTTTTGATCCCAATCTCCTCTGAAATTATGGTTTATGATTTTAAAACTTTGCCTTGTATATTTTATATCCTTCCCCCCCCCCCCAACCCACCAAGAATGGCCAATCAAAAGCAATGAGTTTTGATTTTGTATTTGTGTTCCCAGCTTAGCCCAAATGCTGGCGCACAGTAGGTGTTGATAAACGTTTGTTGAGTTGAATTGAAATTCTTCTGATGGTAACTGTCACTGTTATCATACTCTCTTCCCCTCTCTACTCTGGTGATTTTATTTGGAAGATGAAATTAATCACAATTGATAAACCTAATTATTTAGATACCATTCTAAAGTTTAAAAAGACCTTTATAAATGTTAGCTCATTTGATGCTTATAACAATCCCAGAAAATAGGGACTATTATGATTCTTATTTTACAGAGGAGCAAACTGAATCTGAGAAAGGTTAAGTGACTTGCTCAGGGCCACCCATCTAGTGTCTTAAGTCTGTATTTGAACTCAGGTTTTTCTGACTCCAGATCCTGCACTCTATCCACTGCACCACCTAGTGGAAACTATTCAAATACTAATATATTTAAGGCATTCTTCAGTATGGACCATTGTTCTCATTAATAAATGATCTTGGTTCTTGGACTATTTTTTTTTTTGCCACATACATAGTCGGGCAGTGATGACGATAAAGGTAAGAAGGTCAGACAATTATAGCCCCCCAATAAGTTTCTATGGCTCCAAGAACATGTCATATACATGTCACGATCCCTCAGAAATTCTTCATGGGGACTGTGGTATAGATGAGACTGTTTTATCACCCAGAAAGCTCTGGCTCCCAGTCTCGCTTGTGGGACCCACATGCTCAAGTCAGCCAGAGAGAAGGTGCTGCCAGCCTGAATTAGTGGATGGATATCCCTACATTTTCCCTACAGGTCTGATCTAAACAAATAAACAAAATTTCAGTTCAGTTCTGCTGAAACATCTGTTTTCACACAGATTCAAAATAAACTTGTTTTTACCAAATGCTATGGTGAAGAAAGAGGTGGCCAGGTGGTGAAGTAGAAAGAGTACTGGGCATGAAGTCAGGAAGACTCATCTTCCTGAGTTCAAATCTGGCCTCAGACACTTACCAGCTGTGTGACCCTGGGCAAGTCATTTAACAGTATTTGTCTTAGTTTCTCCATCTGTAAAATGAGCTGGAGAAGGAAATGGCAAACCAATCCAGTATCTTTACCAAGAAAACCTCAAATGGGGTCACAAAGAGTTGGACATGACTGAAGAATGACTGAAATGATGAAACAAATAAAAAACAAAACTCCAGTGGATTTGCTAAAGACAGGGGACTCAGGGGCAGCTAGGTGGCACAGTGCATAGAGCACCGGCCTTGAAGTCTGGAGGACCTGAGTTCAAATCCAGCCTCAGACCAAACACGTGACACTTACTAGCTGTGTGACCCTGGGTAAGTCACTTAACCCCAAATGCCAAAAAATAAAAAAATTAAATTAAAAAAAAAATAAAAAGACAGGAGACTCAAGAAAAAAAAATACAAACCAAACAAACAAACAAACAAAAAAAAAACCAAGACAAAAGTTACTGTATTTGTCAACAAATAGGTCATTTTTCATTCAAACTGAAGACAAATACAAGAAATGATTTTGACAGCCTGTCAAGTGGAATTCACCCCTCTTCAAATGATGCTCACCCACCATTGTGTGGGTAAAGAAGCCATGTAAAATATCCACTAACCGAGGACTTGAGTTCTGCATGCCCAGGCCTTCTCAAAATAATTTTCTGTCCAAAAGACAGAACCCATGGCTCCTCCTCCACTTGGCTGGCTCGGCCTCCTTTCCTCCCTATTTCTCTGAGTAGTTCACTCCTACACTGGCCTGCAGTCATCTCTGACACGGCCCGCCCGTCCCCATATCCAATGAATCAACACTCTGGGGCGATTCTAAGTGTTTCTTCTATGAGTCACTCCCTTAACACTCTCGCTTTCCTCCACTGGAGCACACAGTAGTATTTAATAAACATCTAATAAGCTGAATACTATTCTCATCCTTCGACCAATCTTTCTCCCAGTTTATCCTCCACAAAACTATCGAATTAATCTTCTTCAAATCGTCTTATAAGGTATTGCTCCTTTGATCAAAACCCTTTAAAGACAGATTCAGGTTAAAATTCAAACATCTGTTTGCCACTCGAGGCCCTCGACAACCTAACTTCAATGTCCCTATTTTGATCTAATCTCCTTCACTTCCTCCTCTTCATAGAGCAATCGAGTAGCCTAGACTGACTGTACCATGAAGAAGCTACACTTTTCCTGCAAGGCCGTTGTCCACAATGCAGCTCCCCGCCCCTTGCCTCACGTGCATGTACATGCCCAGGCACACAAATCCCTTAACTGCCTGTGCCTACTAAAGTTGTGCTCCTCTCACCGGCAGACTCAAGCTGCGAGCTCTCCTCCGAGCCCCTCCAGAATACTGAACGGTTCTCCACAGAGGGAACGAGCCTTTAGAATCCTGAACAACTCCTCACTACTGCATTCCTTTGCAACTTCTCCCCACAACAGTCCAGAGCTCCCTTTTCACCTGCATGTATTCTAATCAGACACGGAGACCGAAGGGCAGGGATTCCGAGGTGAACTTGGGACTACCTAGCAAAGACGATTGTTCAATCAGGGAATGCTCCTCCAAGGCTTGGTGGCGATCCCTATGATAACAAAATGGCCAGGTAACTTTTCAGGGGAAAAGAACTCGGGATGATGAATATTGTTAACTTCATTGAAATATAGACAAACATTACATTTCCTATATTATTAGCTACTGATATAAAATTCATTTTTTAAAGCACTCTCCCCCCACAAAAAACAAACAAAAAAAGATATATTGACCTAAGCAAGACAAATGATCAGAAAATGTTATCCCCTAAGGAAAAACAATGCCTTGTGAGGCGCTTAATAAATGTTAAATGAATTTAACTATGAAGTTTTCTATAACAAAATTTTCTAACATTATCAGTTAATATTTTGTACATTTCACATTTTAAAAAAAATCATATGGCACCTTAGGGCGTATCTGAGGGTTCCAGCTTCAATAAGTATTTATTAAGAACCTACTATGTGCCAAGCACTGTGCTAATTAATGGGGAGACAAAGAAAGGAAAAAGGCAGCCCTTGCTCTGGAGAAATTCCCAGTCTCATGTCCCGTACTACCATTACAGAAAGTGAAAATTCTGTTATATTGATTGAATTTCTTCAAGTACTTTGATATGAGAAATTGTCATTTTATCTTGTTTGAATCCTACTAGAATAAGGATCCATTCTCCCCAACTTCATACCTGTAAAACTCTAATAATGCCACAAAATAATTTATAGTTGTCATAGACTCAGCAAATGTCAGGAGTTGGATGGGAGCTTACAAAGCAAGACCAACTCTCCAGTTTTACAGATTGGCAAACTGAGGCCCAGAGAATCTAAATGACGTGTCAAAGTCACATAGGAAGATGACTTGGATTCCACCTCCAAGACCTCCCATGTCCTGCTGTATTTAGATAAAGTGGATCAAAGGAAAGTACAAACTAAAAAACCAAAGACTAGCCCCTAATCTGAAGGCCACGAAATCTCAGTTACTCCTAAAGAATGTCTTCTGTGTGTACTCTCAGAGGCAGACCAACGAAATGCAACAATCACAATGGAAGGCATAGAGAAACCAACTGTCACGTGGGAGAAGGTTATCCTGTTCTCCAAATGAAGTTTGGGGTTCTACTGTGTTCATAGAGCATTTACAAAAACTCCAAAGATTTAAGCCACAGCTCCATAGGCTCACTGTGTTTACTGCTAAGCCTATAAAGGATAGTACTTTAGCACTACTATAAAAACTAAATAGCACATTTTAAGTGTTTCTTGTTAGAGATGATACACAGCTTAAATCAAGAACAAGTAGTAGGCGGTTAATACTGGAATCACATTGTGCAAAGCCTTCTTGATTTCATGAGGTCTCTATGTGGGAGATACAACATAATCCATCACTTCCATGATACGGACTTTTTTTTTCAACTACTAAACTACTGCTCTCATCAATTATTTTAAAAACATGCAAAGGAACCCAAGGCAAATAATGCTTACAGCAACAAAACTTTCTATTCTTTGTGAAATGGGGTAAACTTATTAGAATATAATGGATTCAGTGAGATTGAATCGGGTGTTTATTTTCCAAGAGTATAAATGGCAAGGCTATGCTGGAAAGTGAAAATTCAATGAAGGTTAAATTTCAGACATATTAAAAATTAAGTATGCATTCATTCATTCATTCATTCATTCATTCATTCATTCATTCCCTGAGTATTTATTAAGTACCTACCCAAACCAGGCACTAATCCTAGTTATTGGGTCAGGCATAATGGGGGTTTGATAAAAAACAACAAAAAAAAAAAATAATTCCCGCCTTCAAGTAGTTCTCCTTCCATTTGGAAAAAAACAGCATATTCACCAAAAATGAAAAAGACTAGCTACAAAATAATGTCAGGAGAGCGAGGCCCTGATGGGAGCAATTTTCCAGAGCACACACCAAAAAGAGACTATTTGGGTTTTCTATGTCATAAAAATTAACAATTAAAAGTTAGGGACAAAAAAAGAAACTTCCAAATAAACAAGTTGAATAAACAGTGGCCGACGTACACTTTCTGGTTGTTAATCCAAGCCTTAACAATTACTCAACTAGTTGAAAAACCTGACAAATCTTTGTGGTTCACCAAATTTCTGTTGCTAAAATATATTTATGTTATAAGGTCAAAAACAGTGAGACTGAAAACTGCATTAGGTGACTGTGGTCCATCTCCTGAACGAGCTTTCCTCCTGAAACAATTTCTATGTGCTCAATGCTTGTTTACTGCAAAAATGAAACATGGGAACCCATAGAATTTTTTAAAAGGGATAGCCACTGGATCTGCGCTTGTATTGTTAGCAAGAGCCCTCCTGGAGAAGAAACTCCCTCTGCCAACCCAGACTAGCATTTTATGTACAGCCAAGAGAATCTTAAAGGAAACGCAAAAGAACTGTGATTGAGCAGTGTGCCAAGCCAGGGCTGCAGAGACAGAATAGTATGTTATGAGGGGTAGGTTCTGAACCAAAGTCAGGCTGTTTCTGAGACCAGCCTGTCATCCACTAAGGCACACTGACTTCTAAAGTGTCAAAGTAGATTATTGATTGAAAGCAGAGCTGTTAGTAGAAATAGTTATATGTAGGGATTAAATTTGTTATAACACATTTCAAAAGCACTACTGGAAATACCACACACACACACACACACACACACACACACACACACACACACACACACACACACCCCTATTTGTTCTAATCTCTCCTTAGATAAAATAACTACTCGATTTATTTTCTCATTTTAGAACAAGTTCAAAATCTCTCAGGGAAGAAGATAGATCTTTCTTTTGAAAAGGACAGCAAGGACCTCTCCATGGCTTTTACAAAGACCTGCAAGGGAGAGGAAGTTCAGAGTTTCATTGAGTTCTGAAGCCTTTATCTAAAACTGGGTTCTTCAACAAAACTGTAAGACTGTGCTTTTATTAGGTGAGCAGATGCCATCGAATGAGAGACGTGTGGGAGCTGGAAGGACTGCCCTAACTTTGCTTTGCTGAGTATTTTGAGCGAGTCTTACTATTAGGAGTTTCCATTTATTGAACCCATTGAAAGTGTGAAGAGATTGAGATGGCTAGACATTTTTCTTCTACTCAAGCAAAGGTATCAGGTAAATGGATGTAATAGTGCACAGGAATGAGAACAAGGCCTAGAAATGTCTAGCAGAGTGGCAGCTAGGTGGCGCAGTGGATAGAGCACCAGCCCTGGAGTCAGGGGGACCTGAGTTCAAATCTGGCCTCAGACACATAACACGTACTAGCTGTGTGACCCTGGGCAAGTCACTTAACCCCAATTACCTCACCAAAAAAACAAACAAAAAAAGAAATGTTTAGTAGGAACAGGAGCAGAGAAAATGGAAGCCACTATGTTATCTTAAACTAGAAGAAGCTGGGTGGTACAGTGGTTAGAGAACTGGGCATGGAATCAGAAAGACTCTTCGTGAGTTCCAATCTAGCTTCTGACACTTACTAGTGGTGTGACTCTGTCACTTCACCCTGTTTGCCTCAGTTTACTTATATGTAAAATAAGCTGGAGAAGGAAATGGCGAATCACTCTACAACCTTTGCCAAGAAAACCCCAAAGGAGGTCACAAAGAGTTAGACGTATCTGAAATTCCACAACAACAATCCACAGTCTTGAAGACAGTAGAAGGGAGATCACTCTGAAATAAGGGGACAAAAAACCAAGCCAACCAACCCAACTTCACCACATCATCTCTCTATGGTCAGAGCTAAAACGAGGTGTACTCTCCCCTACGTTTAGGTAAAACAGAATATCGGTTTTGAGTCATCTCACAAAAGATATGATAAACTTACCTCCCTGTAAATATGGAATGAAGCAAGATCTAGGTGGGTGTCTGCATGCTGCATGTCTGAAAACGCACAGATACAGACGTGTCCCTACAAAAGGAGAGCTCCCATTGATCAAGCTATGACCATGAGGCTAAAAAGAGGAATATGAAGCTGCTTTATTCACTAAGTGACCAGGACATGGGGACGTATCTGTATACATACATATGTACATACATCTATGTGTAGACATATAAATACACATACAGAAATCATGAATTAGGGTTCTGTTTGGATTTCTATTTTTCAGGCTTTTTGTTTTAAGTATTAAAAGGCTTGATCAAGAACTTGTGGCAAACCATGCTCAAAAAATTTAATTTCCAAACCTATTTAAATATGCCAAGAACTTCATTTCATTGGATCAGAACTCGAGAAGGGGAAGGGGCTTCACAGGTCACTTTGCCCACGCCCATCGTTTTATAGAACAGAGCGCTGGGATTCAGAGAGGTACGCACTTGTCACATAGGCAGGATTTGAAATCAGGCCCTCTGCCTCTGCAGGCAGAGTTCTTTCACATCAAGGACTGAGGCTTAGCCAGTAGTTTTGCGTCCTCAGACTTCTAACGAAGGCATGGCTTTAGCCTTCACATGGACGATAAAAATAGAACCATTGTTCATTGTGTGTGTGTGTGTGTGTGTGTGTGTGTGTGTGTGTGTGTGTGTGTGTGTGTGTTATTTTTTCCTTGCTCTGGCCAATAGCTTGTCCAGATGATAATGATAAGGCTGTCATTAGAGACTGGTGGTGGTGGGGCTGAAGGCTTTGGAAGAATTTTCCTCAACACCTATTTTTTTGTGATATCTCATAGCATTGAGATTATATTCCCCATAGTCACGTACATGACAGACGGCATATGACAGGCTGACTTTGAAATGGCTAATGTGACTCACTCATCGAAAAATGAAATTGGTCATGGAAAATATTTACCACAAGGGAGAATGTATGAGTTTAATTTATAGCATGTAAACAAATATATACATCCATATCATATGAATATATATATACAAACATATGTATATTATATTGTATACACGTTATATATATATATATATCATATGAATAGATCACATATATGTCTATAAAATACCTGACATTTACATAATGCTTTAAGGTTATAAAACACTTATTTTACAGCCTTGTAAGGGTGGTGCTATTTATTCTCCCCATCTTACAAATGAGGAAATGAAATCTGAAGGAAGTTAAGGGGCTTGTCCTGAGCTACCCAGCCAGGAAGCATCTCGGTGAGGCTTCAAATTCAGTTCTGCCTTCCCCGTCCAACACTCCAACTACCAAGGCCCCAATCTAGGTTCCGGACATTGCAGATACTTATGTATATTCGTATAGAGATATGTATATGTACACATAAACATAGACACACGCACACACACACACGCAGTGTTCCAAAAGGCTTCAAGCAGTTTAAGCTTTATAAACACACACACAATTATATGAGAACAGTGCTCTTTTCTATCTTTCTATGTATCCCCAATCCTTGGCAGAGTGCCTGGCATATAATAGGTGTTATTTATAAGAAATGTTGATTGATTGACTGACCACACACAAATGCTGCCCAGGGTCATAAAACCTATATGTGTCAGAGGTGGGCATTTATGGGCATCCCCAAGTCTTTCAAACTGCACTAAGAATTCTGGGACTATGCATGAGTACATGTTATGTAGACTCCCACAGGCATATACGTGTGTGTGCATATAATTTCCTGTTTTTATAAATAAAATAGAACTTTATGAACACCTAATCCAACCCCCTCACTTTCCAGATAAAGAACAGACATGTCGGCCGCCAGGTTAATTGGGAAGAATGCATGGATCACTAGAGAGTGAGGCCAAAGAGCTGCGGGTGCCACAGCCTGAACCCTGGAGTGGGTCAGGAAGGCCTTCTCCAGAAGAGAATCTCATCCACTTTATGGCGGGAAGTTTCTGAGTGGTTTTATTGTGTCCGTGTCGAACCACCTCATGCTTATTTAACGACCGATGAGCTGGCGTGTGGTTTATTCAGGCTTTCTTTCTCTTCCGCTGGTGCCAGCCTCTTGATCATTTCTCTGTTCATTAGCCTTGGCATCAGAAAATGGGAATGGGAAAAAAAATAAAATGCAGGACAGGAAATTATCACAAATGCCATCTTCTGTAATGTGTTCTTATCCCTGGGGAAAGTGACCAGGCCTGACACAAATTCTAGGCCTGCCTCTCTACCCGGTTTTCTCAGACCGTAGAGGGACTTCTCCAGAAGCCCAGAGAAGAGAGAATGGAGTCAGACGGTGGCTAGCAGGTGCCAGCATGTGGGTCATGGTTCAGGACGGTAGGCAGACACATACAGGCCTGGCATCAGGACAAACTGACTTGAAAGGCCGAGGTTAGGGCTGGGGCCTGATGCTAAAGCCAACCTAACATCTCTGAGACCACACTTCACAGTATCCTTCCAATAGAACTTCCAAATAGAAACTCTCTCCTCTTCTATTCCCTAAGACAACATTCTTTTTAGTTCAAAAATCATTTATTGCATCTCTATATACCATGTGCAAAATGTTGTGCTAGGCTAAGATAAATAAGACAGCCTAGCCCTTACAAAACTTACCATGTACTAGGGGAGATAAGATATTTGCATGATTAACTATAATCCAAGGCAGATGGTGATAAAGACCATGACAGAGGTACAAAGTCCTATGGGGAGAGTGGGAGGAGGGAAAGATTTATTCTGCCGAGGATTGGAGAAAGAGTCAGAGTGCAGGAAGCATTATGATTGGGCCTTAAAGGATGGGGAGGATTTTAACAAGTAGAAAATTGGGCTAAGAACATTCTAAGGAGAAGGAAGAGCATTAGCAAAACCACAAAGGCAGGAAACAGTGCCAGGAAATGGAACCTAGGGTACCAGGAAGTGGAAAATCGGGGGGGTAACTAGAAAGGTAGCTAGTTACTGGCTTGTTGCTCAGTCGTTTTCAGACGTGCCCCATTTAGGGTTTTCTTGGCAGAGATACTGAAATGCTTCTCCATTGCCCTCTCCAGCTCATTTTACAGGTGAGGAAACTGAGGCAACCAAGTAAAGTGCCTTGCCCAGGGTCACACAGCCAGTAAGCGTCTGAGGCCAGATTTGAACTCACGGAAGATGAGTCTTCCTGACTCCAGACCCAGTACTCTATCCAACGCACCACACAGCTGCCTAGGTACTGGTTACTGACCTATTTTATCTAATAAACAAAGGGTTTTTTTTTTTTGAGTTATCTAATGAAAGGGACCAACGACACATACGACTGATCGCCTTCTATCAGAAATAACTCTGCCGCCACCACCCCAAGGGGGAAAAACACCTTGAGAAAGGGTGAAATAATTGACAAAACTCCAATTTAAATGACCTGCAAATAATACTTACTATTCCTACTCCCTTTCAATTTGTAGAGTTGAGTGAAACTATTTAAGGTGAAAATATTGATCATTGATTCGTTCAGTCTCTCAGCATAAATTTCTCTAGTATCTCTTACACGTCAGCCACTGTGCTAGGGTCAGAATGTGAATAGCCCAGTCCTGCCCTTCCAGAAGCTGGTGCACCTCTCAGCTCCAGAGGTTCTCCCGCTTGGCCCCGTGCCTAGAGTGCTCTCCCTCTTCACTTCTGCCTTCTGGCTTCCCTGGCTTTCTTTGAGCCCCAGCTAAAGTCCCTCCTTTCACAATTCGCCTAAATGCGAATGTAGTCTTCTCTCAGTTGATTATCTCCAATCTATCTTGTATGTATCACGTTTGTACATAATTTTTTGCATGTTGCATCTCCCATCACAATGTGAGAGGCTGGACTGTCTTCTACCTTTCCTTGTCTCCCTAGGGCTCAGCCCAGTGTAGGAACACAGTAGGTGCTGGAAAAATGATTGAATGACAAGAGAGTGACAAAATGTTATCGAATTTCCTAGGAGAGAGACCTTGTTCATCTGGGAACGAGCCAATTTAGGAAGACTTCATGAAAAAAGGGCATTTACAGAGTTGTTTAGGATGAAGGAATGCACAGAGATCCTATAGTACAACCACCATTTGAGATATTCTTGAAGAATGGATACGATTTTCATTATTTTTTATTTTTATTTGTTTAACATTTAGTTTTTACTTTGAACTTTAAATTCTCTCCCTCCCTCCAGCTTCCCCATCCAATGAGAAGGCAAGCAACATGATCCTCATCATATGCGTGAAATCATGCACGACATATTTCCATATAGACTATGTTGAAAAAAAAGTGAAAAAAATATGCTTCAATGTGTACTCTGAGTTCCCCAGTTCACTCTCTAGTGGTGGATAGTTTTTCATCATGAGTCCTTTGGAATTGTCATGGACCACTGTATTGATCAGAATAACTAAGTCTTAACCCCATCCTTATGATATTGCTACTGCTGCATAGAATAGTCTCTTGGTTCTGCGTACTTCATTTTAACACAGTTCATACAATTCTTCCCAGGTTTTTTTCTGAAGCCATCCCCCTCATCATTTCTTATGACACAATAATATTCCATCACAATCATTTACCACAACTTGTTTAGCCATTGTTCAGTTGATGGACATCCTTTCAATTTCCAATACTTTGCCATAATAAAAAAAAAGAGCTGCTAGAAATATTTTTGCACATAGAAATCTCCATTTTTCTTTGATCTCTTTGGGAAACAGACCTAGGATGCAAAGACTTTTGATAAGCAAAGATTCAAGAAAAGAAAAGATGTGGGGACCTGTAAGTGGAGTCAGAACAGTGGAGGAGAAAATAAACGAGAGGTGAAATCCCAACAGGGAGGGCCTTGAATGTGTTCTTACGGATCACTTCAACAACTGCTCCATAGACTCCGCTTAAGGTCCACTGTTTCTCAGGATCTCCCACACTATCCAGGACATTTCTTTCCATGTGTTTGTTAGATGATACACAAATATGTGATTTTCTAAATATGATATCGAAACTAATATTCACAATGATGATACTTTCACCAGTGATATAAATCTCTCAGTCACATTTTCTTTTTTGTTCTCATATTAAAATCCATGGTTTTCTTTTTGAACTTCTGATTAAAATCTGCTTGCCAATTTCCATGTCACCCCCCCCCCTTTCTGAAACGTAAAGACTAAGACTTGTCTTTGACAAATACTAGCAACTCTGTAACACTGTAAATTGCGTACAGGTTACTGAAATTATAAGTAGAAGGAATTTTAACAGAAGGAATCCCCTATCCCGATGTAAAGGTAGCTAGGGGGGAAGCCACAGTGCAAAGAGCACCAGGTTTGGACTCAGGAAAACTCATCTTCCTGAGTTCAAATCTAGCTTCAGACTTTTACTAGTTGTGTGACCCTGGGTAAGTCACTTAACTTTTTTTGCCTCAGTTTCCACATTTGTAAGATAATCTGAAGAAGGAAATGGCAAATCACTCCAGTATCTTTGCCCAAAAAAATAAAAAATAAAACAAAACAAAACAAAAC
Organism: Vombatus ursinus; assembly: GCF_900497805.2. Lineage (NCBI taxonomy): Eukaryota > Metazoa > Chordata > Mammalia > Diprotodontia > Vombatidae > Vombatus > Vombatus ursinus. The sequence goes on from NW_020954588.1 coordinate 47,880,486, forward strand.
CAAAACAAAACAAAAGGACTCACAAAGAGTCGGACATGACTGAAAAACTACTGAATATCCCGATGGAAACATAGGAGTGGACCAAAAACAACCCAAAAAACTGATATGTGTTTGGATCAATTTCCTTTTTTTTTTTTTTTTTTTTTTGTTTGCTGAGGCAATCGGGGTTAAGTGACTTACCCAGGGTCACACAGCTAGTAAGTGTTAAGTGTCTGAAGCTGGATTTGAATGCAGGTGCTCCTGACTCCAAGGTCAGAGCTCTATTCACTGCATCACCTCACTGCCCCTCAATTTCCTTTCTTGAGTAAAGCATCTGAACCCCCGGGGTAGATTGACATATATCAGTTATGTGCCTTTTTGGCCACCTTGACTTCAGTCAATATTCAAGGCGTTATCATTTTATTTTCTCTCAGGCGGACGGTGCCTCGCCATAGGCTCCCTTTCTCAGTCCCATTCAATGTTTTCCCAACATTTATGACTTTTTCACTTCTTATACTGGATCTATCCATTGGTTGTAAAAAGCCAGATAGAAAACCTAATGCCGAAAGCTATTCATCTTCAGGAATGTGAGGTTGAGAACAAAGTATCCTTCCAGTAGATAGAGGAGGATCTGCTACAGTGAGATGAACAGAGAAAATGGGAGGCCTCTTGTTTATTTAGGAAAAAAAAAACAACTGGAAAAGATAGCTACTACTTTTGATCTCTAGCAAATATAAATAACAATAATAGAAAAACCAAGAGACAAACAAAAGAGACTACTGACTGCATACTAATAGCAGACTAAGAATGCAAGAAGACAGCACAAAAAATAAAACTATGCAAAACTGAATACAAAAGCATGTCATTCTAATTTGACAAAATGAATGCAATTAAGGTTTATAGTATTTTTTCCTTTTTTTTTTTTAAGGATATCAAGGTTAAGTGATGTGCTCAATATCATAAGTTAGTGTCTGAGGCCGGATTTGAACACAGATCCTCGTATCTCCCCAGCCAGTGCTTTACCCACTGCATCACCTAGCTGCCCCTTCACTTCTCTTTAAGAACACTGAAATTGGGGCAGCTAGGTGGCACAGTGCATAAAGCACCAGCCCTGAAGGCAGAAGGACCTGAGTTCAAATCTGCCCTCAGACATTTGATACTAACTGTGTGACCCTGAGCAAGTCACTTAACCCCACTGTCTAGCCAAAAAACAAAAAAGAACATTAAAATTATAAGAAAGATTATCTCTGTCATTTTACTTTAATTTTATTTATTATGCCTACTACAGAAGATGCAAATATATGTAAAAAGACTCCCCCCTCAACCTAACTAAATGTTAATAAAGTGGTGATGCCAACTATACATTTTTTTACAACTGGATTTGATCCCATAATCCTAAAATGTGAATTTTCCCCCACTTTTTTTTTAGAGGATGGACCTCTTTAGCTGCCTGGATCTACTATATCATCTGATAAATGTAATTACAGATAGCAATCAGTGTTGAGGCATATTCAAAAATAACTCCTAGATATTTGGGCTTACATCAGTAGAAGTCTGTATACTTTAATTGTGTGGATTTAACTAAAGACAATTTAGCATGAAAACGAAAAACCAAGAACCTGAATGTGGAAAAGGAGAAATCTTTGCAGCAACCTTTGAATACTTCTCATATTTTGGATAGTGTGAGATCATAAAATTCTAAGTGGTCAAAATAAGTTCACTGGAGGCAATCTTTCTATTTAGAAAAAAAAAATACAGTTGACTGTGCTTTCTGCCTAATAAGAACCTTGATACTATGGGCGTAAGTGGGTATTCACATCTTTTGGCACATAAAGATGTGCTTCTCAGTTTCTTCCACTAACGTCAAAGCAGATGACAGTTTTCTGTAGGGACATCGCCACTACCTGAAGCATGATCCTATTTCAGAGACAGCACATACATGTTTTTACAATAATTGATCTCTGCGGAAAAGTAATTCTCAAGATACATGACCAGATTTTATCTTGAGATTAATATACCCATAAGTATGATGACAAAGGGCGATCACGAAGACTTAGAGAAAGATCTCAAAGAAAACTGGAAGGGGAAAAGTGCCACCCATAGAATGCATAATATAAAAATGTAAACTCATTAAGGGGGCTTCGTTTTTAAAGCTATCACAGACCTATGGGACAAGATGACGTCTTTGAAAACATAAACAAACCTACGACAAAGACATGCCAGGCTCTGAACCATAAGCATAAGAGATTTATGTTTTTAATGTAATGATGTATTTTGCAGTTTCCTTTCAGAGGAGACAGAGCTATGTCTTTCACATTGCAGGGAACTGTTGAGAACACAGAACCACGACATAAAACCTACTCCATCCTTAGTAACTGAGAACAAAACCAGACAACTATGGGTGATGTCATACAACAAAGATTTCTTACTGAATTCTCTGCTTCCCACATGCTTCAGATATAGAATAGAATGGGGGTCTCATCTTCCTCTCAGTATACATAAGCTGGTCTTGGAGACTGATAGGAATACTGATTGGAGACTGATATTCTCAAACTTGCTTATAAACCACCCATCCTTTTGCCGTGGATAAGCAACCTGGCTCCACCAAAAGAATATGTTAACATCCTGTTGTTTACCTTCTTGCATTCTTCAAGGAAAATCTCATAATTTGTGTGGATCGATGAGGATTGCATCAGCATCTTTAGCCAGGTACCAAGTGCGAAACATCTGAAGAGAATGTCATAAGGGTGGAGGCCCTTTGTCTTTGTTCATTTGTTGGATATTTTCTCAAGAATGAGATGGATTACAGAATCAATTTCCCATTCTAAAGCAACTGAGTATAGCTGTGTTGCAGCAGAAAGAGACTCCTATTAACCCTACCTATTACAGCAACTAATTATTATCTACAAAAAAGGCCTTTCTTTTGAGTGAGTCTATTAATATTGGGTCAACAGTTCTCTATTTTTTTCTCTAAGGCAAGGAAAAAGTCAGGGGAAAAGAAAGCACATATTAAGCATTTCAAGATAATAGCTATTTACTGAAAACTCTATTTTAAAATAAATTTGAAGTTCAGGACAATGATAACTATTGGTGTTTCTAAAACGTTCCTAAGTAGCAATCAGGCTCTATTCTGGCCTACAAGAGGTGTTAAGACTCGTCCCCTAATTACAAGCCTTTTCTCTGTTATTACCAGCTCACCATTAAATCTCTAAACTAAACAGTAGTTTCAGGAAAATAAAAATAGAAGGAAGGAGGTGGGTTTTTATCCAGTAATTTGGCGACTATCTTTATTTTGAGGGAGATTTCTAGATCAACTACCTTTCTTTTCCTTAACAAAGAAGTTTTCTTTAGTTTTGACCAGGCCAAATCTCTAAAAGAATAAATGAAGTTTCACTCAGACTTTCTTCTAGGATCTCTGCTTTTCAGTTTTATCCCCAATTGCCAAAAAGCAGGACATTCACTTTCTCCAGCCTAAATGACGACTTAATTTAGAATCTTTTCAGAGTAATATTCTTTCTAATCAATGCCACCATTTGGATTTTATACTGACTCCCAGATAATTGCTATCGAGCTGGAAGGACCCTGAGATGTATGACCCTCCTGAGGCCCAGAGGGGTTCAGTGACTTGCCTGAGGTCACATGATGGAAGTGCCATAGCTGGAATTGGAGCCCATGTCCTTGAACCTGAAAAAGCATCCCTGATCCTTGACCTGCCCACATGGGACTAAAATAAGTCAGCAGGTTTCAACCCCTTCTCCTAGAATTCTCCTTTTCTTGGAGTTCAAGACAGCACCAAAGTCCCGAGTTTCACTTCCATTTCCCTGAAATTGTCCTGGCTGTCTCTCCTGCGCTAAGCCTACCTTGCTGTTGTATAAAGCTGACCATTCTCTCTGTTTCTGTAAATCAATCTTAGTGAATCAAATTTCAATGGTCAACTAGGCATTTCAATCCGTGAAGATGATACTTTCATTACCATGTTGTTAACTCTTAGATTACAAAGCCTTCTAACATAAGAAGCAATATTTTAACCCATGGTTTCCCAATAGAATAGTCTGTTCCCGACGAGAGGATGAAGGTAGCTTTTTACTTTTAATTTTAGGTCTCATTTCATAAGAATCCTATAACCAAAGGCAGGCCTAGGTGCCAGAATCGAAATAGGAGTCCAGTTGAGAGGATGATTTTGTTTGAAGTATGCAAACGTAAACCCAGTAATGATACCCCAAAGCATATTTCACAATCACTCCTCTGTTTTCAGTCTTGCCGTTTAAGAAATGGATCTGTTAGACAAATGTGCTTCGTAGCACAAAACAAGACCAAAAAACAAAGATTAAAAAAACTGTCCAGGCCCATGCACATGAGGATTTTCTGAGTCTCCAGATAATCGTAAAAATAGATGATTATGTTTTAAGTGGCACTGTAATTACAGATTTTCTGGGGCTGACGACCTGTTCCCTAAAACTCAAAGGTTATTCTGGTTTTCCTCCCTCAGAAAAACCACCTATCATTAAGTACATAAAACTGAAACCTTTGATGAGGCCTCTCAAAAACTCATTACCAAGTCTCTATTTTCAGCTGGCTACTTCTCCAACAAGGGACGGAAAGGATACAGAGCTACCTGTGTGAGAATCCATAAGAAAAGAAAATAGATGAAGGCCTGCCTGATGGAAATCTGAATCCAAGGGAAGTCAACTTCCAGCGGTGACATCTCTAATTTTATTCAAAGTCCATGGGTGACAGGGATGGGATTTCCCAAGTGAGTTCCTTATTTTTTTCTGATTTAATAGCTAAGTCCATATTAATGTTGTCATAAACACATATTGAAACCGTCATATTTTAAAAAGGTCTAGAGAAGATGAATTTTACACTTACTGAACTTTCATTTTAAAATGCGAGCACGATAACAGTTTATCTCAGAGGCAATGATACATAGAACTAAGCCTCCCAAGGGTTCATGCAGTGTGCTAACATGGAGTAGAATAGCATGGTACGGGATACTAGCCTAAATCAACTGTCTGTATATAACCTGCAAACATACAGTTGGTTCAAAGAGAGGAGAAGAGAACAGTATGTCCGGAGGAGGGGGGTGGGGTGTAGGATTTCAAAGCCCAGTGCAGTGGGTCTGTAAATCCAAAGGCATTAATTAGGGCTTATTTCTCTCTCTCTCTCTCTCTCTCTCTCTCTCTCTCTCTCTCTCTCTCT